>NW_023665286.1:0-7500 GCF_015228065.2 Penaeus monodon | reverse complement strand
CCCGGCCAGTCAGAGAGAGTACAATATTTTTGAGATATCTTTCGCATAGTGTCAGACAGAGATTTATATTTTTCTTTAATTATGAATAGCTTCTATGTTTCCTGATACAAAATCTTATATAGAGGGACCTAAAATATGTTTGTCCTTTTTTAACAGAACATTAAATATATGTTCACTCTACATAGGTAAAATTAGAAGTCGATTATGACGGTCGCTCGAAGGACATGGTAAAACAATTCCATTGTGTCCTAGTAATGTAATGTACTGACTTCTGTGGAACGAATATCATCAAAATCATTCTGTACTTTTATGATACAGCTTCACAGGATTAAAAATATCAGGGATAGAGCTGAGTGTCTATCTTTTATAATATATTACAGGCTTTAAGAGAAGGATATGTCTGTGATCATAGAGCTCACTCGCGGTGATACGATAAGGTACAAGAGTTCAAGGAAAATAATCGCATTTCCATTTTTACGTGAAGAACTTGTATATGATTAGAAAAGGATTCTTTTAGGAATGCATCTGAATGTTTTCTACAGGCCTGTAAGCAATAAAAATCGTAAAATAGTTAGGCATTTTTTTTCCCATTTTATATGAAACGTTCACACTGTTTTTGCCTTGAAAAACAGTAGTCCTACTAACTATTATGGACTGCAGTGGTTCTTTTTTTGATTTATCTTGTGAAATTAAGAGAGCTGGGTTCGTGATGCTACAAACACACACACACACACACACACACACCACACCACTCACTCACTCACTCACTCACTCACTCACTCACTCACTCCACCACACACACTCACACCACCACACACACACACACACACACACACACACACAAAATTACACATACACACACAAAATACACACAAAGCAAAAACACACACACACACACACACACACACCCCACACACACACACACACCACACACACACACACACACACACAAAAAAACAACAAACAAACGGTGCGCACAACAATAAAAAAAAAACAATCAAACAAAAAACGCAATAACAAAAGAAAACAGGAGAAAAAAGGGGTAAACAAAGTTATTAAAGGTTTTTAAGAAAAATGACGGCCTGTTTCCATGCACAGTCCCCATAAAAACCTCACAATGCTGGAAGAAATGCCCTAAATCAGCACATTTAGATTGATTTTAATGCATGTTTTCTTACTTGATGACTCATTTCAACCGTGTTTGGCCCTAATTCCTCTCGGTTTGAGAAAATATGGTTTCTCTTTTTTCCCCTTGTCAAAAATCATGGTAACTATCGGAAATTGCACGACCCTCGCATGATATCAAGCGAAGATAACTTATTTATTATATTTATTTTATTTATTATTTTTATTATTATGTTGTTGTTTGTTATTATTATTTTTATATTATTATTATTATTATTTTTATTATTTATTGTTGTTTTTATTATTATTATTATTATTATTTTTATTATAACTATTATTTTTATTATTATTATTTTTTTTTATTATATTAAAAATTTGTTTTGTTATTATTTTTTTTTGATAAAAATTTTTTTTGGTTTTTTTACCTTCCTTTTTAGTTTAACTTTTTTTAATTATGTGTTTTTTTCGATTCTTTTTTTCTTTATTAGTATATTTTCATATATTTATTTTCTTTTTTCTTTTTCCTTTCTTTGTTTTTTTTGAAATTGAAAATGTTTTTTATGTTTTTCCTTTTTCTTTTTTATTTTATTCCTATTTTTTCTCCTTTAAATCGTTTTAAAAACTAAAATTTAAACAAAAAATTTTTATATTACAGAAAAATCTCAGCAATCCACGTATATGCTCTCTCACTTCTCTCTCTTTTTCCTTTTTTGTCCCCACTCTCTTTCCTCTCTCTCTCTCTCTCTCTCCTAATATTAATAATATATATAAATATTATATATATATAATATATATATATATATTATATAAATAATATTATTATAATAATATTATATAATATACCCCACTAATTCTCCTCTTTTTTTTTCTTCTCTTCTTCATTTTCCCTCTCTTTTCCTTCCCCTTCCCCTCTCTCTCCCCTCTCTCCTTTCTCTCTCTCTCTCTTCTCTTATATATATATAAAATATTATATATATATATATATATATATTATATTATATATATTATATAATGAAAAACCTTTCCTGTGATCAATGGAAAAAAAACCACAATACAAAAATAGATTTATTAAAAAGGGAAACTACAGTTTCGAAATCACCGGATTCCATTTCAGGTCTGAAGGGAAAGGGAGAGGAGGGGGTAAAAAAGAAGAGAGGAAGGCAGCGGGAACAGGGGGCGGGTGAAGAAGACGAACGGAAGCGGGGAAAAGTCACATCGGTCAAGGAGGGGGGGATAGGCCCCGGGGTGGCCGGCAGGTAAAAGGGCGGAGGAAGGGGGAAGCAAGGAGGCTGTCACAGGAGAACACCGCTGTTAAAGTTGAAATTAGGCGAGTTTTATAAAGGAAATTCCCCCCGTCTGCGGGGTGGACATCGGGGGAAAAAAACCAACCCGCTGTGACCAGCCTTGATTCAGGTCCCCCTGATGGCAAAAGAGGGCGTTATTGTTGGTCCCCGGGATTAGGTATTATGTTGGACAGCGCGGAAAACTGGGCCTTTTTTCGCCAAAGTACGCTTGTCACGGGGGCACAAGGAACAGCATAGGTGCCCCCCTTCGGGGAAAAGGGGGGTAGTATGGACCAGGTTGCGAGGGAGGGGTTTTCCCCGGGCAAAGATCAGCCTGCAGTTGAGGGGGTAAAGAGGGCGAGGGAGAGGAAAATTTTCCCTCAGTGTAGGGCAGCTGAGGACGGGCAAATGGGGAGTAAATTTTAGGAGGAGAGTCGTGATAAAAGGTACCCGCGCCTGGATAACGCGGCATCGAAAACATGCCGGGGTAGCCCATTTTGGAGAAAGAGCGACAAAGAAGCGATCTCTCCTCAGGTACTGGGGGCCGAGCGAAGGGCGCAAAGGGAACAGGAGGGGGAAACACCTTCTTCACGGGGGAAGGGTGGAAGAAAAGTGATGTAATCCCACTATGCGGGGTTTCCTGTATGGGGGAAAGGGGAAAAGGGTCACAGGCGATGGACTAAGGTGCCCAAAAAAGGGGACCCTGTTGAAAACCCCCCACCCACTTGAAAACGGAAAAGGAGAGAGAGAGTTCAGCTGCTCGGGAAACCCGGGGAAACGGGCGGGGTCATGGGCGAGGCAAAGAGTCTAAAAATCCTGCCTCCGGCCCAATCCCCTGCTCTGTTTGGGGTTTCCGATGCAGCGAACTCTCTCTTCCTTCCATCCTTTTTTAAAGGGGGAAAGGGGGTAAAAACGGCTCCCTTTCTTGGACACCTAGTCCATCGCTCGCTGCCCATTTTCCCTTTCCCCCAATACGGGAAAAACCATGATAGTGGTAGTACTACACTTCTTTCAACCACCTCTCCATGTAAAGAGAGTGTTGCCACCTCGCGTTCCTTTCGCGCCTTCGATCTGTCCCCCCCAGTACCTGGATGGAGAGACGTTCCTGTCGCTCTTTCTCCAAACGGGCCCCCTGGTCAGTTCTCGAGCCGCTTTTTCCGGGGCGGCGTACCTTCTATCAGATTCCCCCAAATTGACTCCCCATTTGCCCCCTCCTCCCCCCTACACTGAGGAAATTTACTCTCTCCGTCGCCCCTTACCCTCTCAACTGCAGGCTGATCTTTCGCCAGGTGAACACTCTCCGTGCAACCTGGGGTATAGCCCCCTTCCCCCGCGAAGGGGGGCACCTTGCTGTTCCTTTTGCCTCTTGCAAGCAGTACTTTGGCGAAAAAAGGGGGCCGGGCTTACCAAGCGTCTTTTCCCAAAATAAACCATATCCAGGGGACAAACAATACGCCCTCTTTTTTCCCTCATGGGACACTGACCTCAGATGGACTGGTCCCAGCGCGGATTTTGGTTTCCTCCGCCGATGTCCCCTCCCGAGCTGGTGGAATCTTCCTTTTTTAAAACTGTGCCCAAAATTTTAACTTTAAAAAGCGGCGTTCTCCCGCTGAAACCCCCTTGTTCCCTTCTCCGCCTTTTACCCTATCCGCCCCCCGCGCATAGTCCCCCCGATCCTCTGACTGAGGATTTCCCCTGCTTCCGTTCGTCTGTCTTTACCCCCCCGTGTTCCCCCGTTGCCTCTCCCTCTCTTTATACCCCCCCCTTCCCTTTCCCCTTCAGACCGAAGAGGAAAAAAAGGGGGGATTTCGAAAATGTAGTCTCATTTTCATAAATCTAGTTTTTGTATGTGGGTTTTTCTTCCCTTGTATCAGCACGGAGAGTGTTTTGCTATTATATATATTATTATATATAATATATTAAAAATATATATATATTATATATATATATTTTAGAAGAGAGAGAGAGAGAGAAGAGAGAGGAGAGAGAGGGGGAGAAGAAGAGAGAGGAGAGAGAGAGAGAAAGAGAGGGGAAGAGTGGAGAGGAAAAGAAAAAAAGAGAGAGAGAGATATAATAGGCATATATATATTATATATATATATATATATATTTATATATTATAACATATATAAATAAAAAATTTTAATTTTAATATATATTTTTATATAATTATATATAGAGAGAGAGAGAGAGAGGAGAGAGGAAAGGAGTGCAGAAAGAGAGAGGAGAGAGGGAGAGAAACAATACCCATGTATATGTGGATTTTTTTAATAATAAAAAACTTTTGTTAATTTTGTTATAAGAGCGTTTTAAAAGGGAAAAAAAAAAAGGTAATCAAAAAAAAACGAGAGAAGGAAAAAACATAAAAAAAAATTATTTTATATTCAAAAAAAGAACAAGAAGGAAGAAAGAAAAAAAGAAAATATTATTATGAATATATACATTAAAAAAGAAAGAATCGAAAAAAAACACTAAAAAGATAGAAAAATTAAAATAAAATAAGGTAACAAAACCAAAAACATTTTAATCAAAAAAAAAAAAAACAAAAACATAATAATGATAATAATAAAAAAATAATAAAATATAATAAAAAAATAAAATAATAATAATAATAATAATAATAATGATAATAATAATAATAATAATAATAAATAATTATAATAATAAAAATATTAATAATAACAAAAACAACAAAAAATAATAAATAAATAAATAAATAAATAAATAAATAAAGTTATCTTCGCTTTGATATCATGCGAGGGTCGTGCAATTTCCGATAGTTACCATGATTTATTGACAAGAGGAAAGAGAAACCATATTTTCTCAAACCGAGAGGAATTAGGGCCAAAACACGGTTGAAATGAGTCATCAAGTAAGTAAAATGCATTAAAATCAATCTAAATGTGCTGATTTAGGGCATTTCTTCCAGCATTGTGGGGTTTTTTATGGGGACTGTGCATGGAAACAGGCCGTCATTTTCTCTTAAAAACTTTAATAACATTGTTACCCCTTTTCTCCTGTTTTCGTTTGTTTATTGCGTTTTTTGTTTGATTGTTTTTTTTTATTGTTGTGCGCACCGTTGTTTGTTTGTTTGTTTGTGTTTTGTGTGTGTGTGTGTGTGTGTGTGTGTGTGTGTGTGTTTTGTGGTGTGTGTGTGTGGTGAGTGAGTGAGTGAGTGAGGGGAGTGAGTGAGTGAGTGAGTGTGTGTGTTGGTGTGTGTGTGTGTGTGTTTTTGTAGCATCACGAATCAGCTTTTTAAATTTTCACAAGTAAAATCAAAAGGAGAACAACGGGCAGTCCATAATAGTTAGTGGGGATACTGATTTCAAGCAAAACAGTGTGAACGCTTCATATAAAATGGGAAAAATGCCTAACTACTTTACGATTTTTATTGCTTACAGGCCTGTAGAAACATTCAGATGCATTCCTAAAAGAATCCTTTTCTAATCATATACAATGTTCTTCACGTAAAAGGAAATGCGATTATGTTCCTTGAACTCTTGTACCTTTTGTATTCACCGCGAGTGAGCTCTATGATCACCCGAACATATCCTTCTCTTAAAGCCCGTAATATATTAAAAAAAGATAGACACTCAGCTCTACCCCTGTTTTTTTAAATCCTTGAAGCTGTATATAAAAGTACAGAATGTTTTTTGATGATATTCTTTCCACAGAAGTCAGTAGCATTACATTACTAGGCACAATGGAAAGGTTTACCATGCCCTTTCGGCACCGTAAAATCGACTTCAAATTTTTTACATGTAGAGTAAACTAATTTAATGTTCTGTTAAAAAGGAAAACAATTTTGGTCCCTCAATAAGAGTTTTGAAATAGGAAAATGAAGCTATCCAAAATTTAAAGAAAATATAAACTCTGCTGACACTATGCAAAAGATTCTCAAAAATATTGTACCCCTTTTGCGGCCGGAGTGTATCATTTTGTCCAAGGTAGAGACAGAAAAAAAGAAAAGGGGTTTAAATAGTTTCCCCAAAATTTTCGGTACAGGGACATTTTGGGGTGTATCAAAGTTTTATGATTCCGGAGATTTCAAGAAACCCCTTTATATATATATAATATATATAATATATATATTATAAAATATATATAATATTAATATATATATATATTATATATATATTTTATTTATTAAACTTTTTCCATATATACATTTTACTATATACATTACTTAACAATACAAACATATACATATAATATAATATAATATATATATCTATTTATATATATAATTATATATATATTTATAATATATTTTATATATAATGTACACACACCCACACAGCACCAGACATATACATGCGCCATCAAAGGGGGAAATAATCAAAGACCCCCAATAAAAATGGCACGGTGAGCAGGAAATAAAACCGGAAGCCGTTGGTTCCCCATCTGGCGGAGACAATGGAAAAATTTTGCGTTTCCCCAGACTGGGTATTGCAGGGGTCGAAAGGGGGGTGTCAGACAGAGAATTTTTTCATGGCTTCTATCGTGCAGAGTAGTCGGCGAGCGGAGGAGGGGAAAAAAAGCAGGGGGTTTAGAGGCACAGGGCCAAAAGGGGAAGGGGGGAAAAGGGGAGAGAGAGAGAGAGAAGAGAGAAGAGGGAAGAGGAGGGGGAGAAGAGGGGGAAGAGAGAGAGGAGAGAAGGAAGAGAGAGAGAGAGAGGATGAAAAAAAAGAGAAAAAAAAGGAAAAAAGAGGGGAAAAAAATAGGAAATAGGGGTGTTCTGAATACGTGGGTGGGGTTTTTTTGTTTTTGGGTGATTTGGGGATTTTTTTTTTTATTTTATTTTATTTTTTTTCGGCGGACACACACCCAAAACACAAAACCACACACACACACACCAACACACACACACACACAACCCCAAAACACACAAACACCAAAACCCCCACAAAACACCCCTACACACCCAAAAACACACAAACACAACACATAAAAAACCCAAACACACACACACACCCCCCACACACACACACAAAATATTAAAAAAATTTTTATTAAAAAAAATTTTTAAATAAATTTTTTTTTTTTTTTTTTTTTTTTTTTTTTTTTTTTTTTTATATAAAATTTTTTTTTT
>NW_023665285.1:2500-10000 GCF_015228065.2 Penaeus monodon | reverse complement strand
CCAGGCGTTACACCACAGACCCCCTTCTTCAGCTTCGTGTGTCCCACACGAATGACAGAAGTAAAACTTCAAACAGATCTCCCGAAATGGCAATGATAAGGATACAGTGATCCGTAAATGTATTGCTGCGGGAAAAGGGGAAAAAAAAACTCCACGTTCCCAATCACTGGGAGAGAATACAACCCTGTGTATCCACAAAAACTGGACTCCTCCCAGGACATTGGACCACCGAGATGAAAAACCTCTCCAGTACTCAGCAAAACAACTAGTATTTTAATCTGACTATACACTATATATCTGTCGGAATTGTGACAGAGAATCATCAGGTAAAATGCCCCGATCACCAAGTCTCGCATATGGTAATTTTCTCTATTGCACTGTAAAACGGGCACACTATGATGTCGCAGGGACGCCATATGAAGGTTCTTGCATAATGAGTCATCTGCACGTCTTCTTCACCGCTTCTGTAAGGGTTTGATGTCATCTTCCAGTACTGGGCATTAGCCCCAAAGCGGGGAAATCACCGACGTCAGGACTTCACCCAAATAGGACAGGATTCCATGGGCTAACAGACACCCAAAGAGACAGGAAATTCCAGCTGCAGGGGACATCACTCTCCATGACGGGGCAGCACATAACTGTCAACTGTGGTTCCAGCAGCCAGCAGAATCATCACGGCAAGACATGTATGTGATGGCAGGATCTCGTCATTCCGTCAGTCTCAGGATCTGCAACAGCAATGATACGGCAGAAAAACGGAACAAGAACCCTGCATGAGCGGGGAACAATAGGACAGGCATGAACCTAAATTATACGGGAGTAACTCGAACAGCTTGTAGAATCTCCTTGCATAGTATATAATTATCATTATTATTAATATTATCGTCTATGTTTAAAGATAATCTCTAGTGCTTGAGTACTTAAAAGTTAATCTTCACTTGAACACACAAAGCAAAGTCATGATGTTGCCATGAAGGAGTAATACTTTTTAAATATCTTAGGGAGTTTGTGCTTATCTCTATATTTATCAGCTATGGGCAATTTTTATGGTAATCCTCTAGATTCCACTTCTAAAGTTTTCTGTTCAGTTCGTCGATCATGTCCCCCGCATAGCCAGTGCGAAAGGCATGAAGCGAACCTAACAGTGCAGTCCAGAACAATGCGTTATAGGCAACCTCACTGCCCGCTTGCCAATAAGACCTTAGATTGGCTAGCACCAAAACCCTGAAATACAAGGTCACCACACCAGCTGCAGTACTGCGATTTGTGAAAATTGTAGGCTTACATGTAGTAAATGCCTCATATCTTCACTTTTTTTTTTTTTTTTTTTTTTTTTTTTTTTTTTTTTTTTATTATTAGAGGGGTGGGCGTAACAGGGTCACACAAATCAGATGCGTCCATCTGACTGGCTCCCTTAATGCAGATGCGCCATCTGACTGTTTCCTCTTACCCTAGGGGTCGATACTACTCACGAACCTCCTTGGAAATGAAAAGAGGAAACCCTCTACTTTCATAGAGTTTATGAATGGCTTGTAAAATTGGCATGGAGACCCATAGTAGTAATAAATTAGGATTCTCCAGCATCAGCACATTCTATTTTTATAGTGCTCAAGAATGGCTGAAAAAAATAAAATTGGCATGGAGAACCATATAGGAAATCTCCAGCATCAGCACATTCTATTTTTATAGTGCTCAAGAATGGCTGAAAAAAATTTGGCATGGAGAACCATATGGGAAAATCTCCAGCTCAGCACATTCTATTTTTATGTGCCCAGAATGGCTAAAAAAAAAATTTGGCATGGAAAACCCATATAGGAAATCTCCAGCATCAGCACATTCTACTTTTATATTATGCTAAATTTATCTCAGAGTGGCTGGTAAATTGGGAATAGGAAAATCCAATAGTGTCGTTTAGCACTTAGTTAGCTTGTTCCTTGCTGCTTCAGCTCACTCCACATTGAATTATACTCATTTACCAGGTTATTTCCCCTTTGTTCTAGTGACTTTGGGTGGCAGAAAATTTGGACCGGAGATTGTAGGCGGGCCCACCTGACAAGTCTCCCCTCACCTCAAAGTCCATATCACTTTCCTTATCAGAACCTAGGGTTTGGGGAAGAAGGCATCTCTTCCTCACTGTCACTATTAATTTGATCATGAACTGGGTTTTGCTCTCCTCACGTTTTTACTCTCGTGAGATGACATGCATCCTTCTTTTTTAATTCTATCAGTGTGCACTAATAATTCACGACCAGACCGAATGTTTTTTAGCCTGTAGACAATACACTAACTTTGGCTACTAACGGTAAGGTCCCTCAAACAAAGGTTTGTAATTTTTAGACAATCCTCCCTTTGGGGCTGAAAAGTTATATACACACGTGACCCAAATTCTATATCTTTCACCCGGGATCGTGAACTGGTATCTTTCACGGTCAACTGCACCTTTCTCTAAGTACAGCTGGCACCGATTATAGACTTTGTTTGCAATTACAGAAGTCTTATGTTTCAGGTCCTCTACATTGTACCATGGACCATTATCAGGGAAAGAATTTTTAAATAAGGTATTGAGGGATCCTTGTTGTACATAAGGAAGTGAGGAGAATCATGGATTGTCCATGATATGCAGAATTGTATGCAAATACAGCTAAAGGGAGCAGTGTATCCCATTCTTTAGGGTTGTCATAAGTCATACTCCTCAATATTTGCATTATGGTCCCATTTACACGCTCCACCAACCATTACTTGATGGATGGAATGGAGTTGTAGTGTTTTCTTTTTATCTGCAACAACCCACAAATGTCTTTAAAAACTTCATTTATGAATTCTCCTCCACCATCTGTTATTACATTTTTTGGAACGCCATGGTTTGCTGACAACAGTGTTATAAAAGTTTGGGGCTACTTCCTTTGCTTTTTTGTTTCGTATTGGTACAGCTATCAGGATCGGGTCAGCACATCAATTACTGTCAACACATACTTTGCCCCTTCATTTGTAACGGGAAGAGGGCCTACCAAATCTAGGGGGTATACGCTCAAATTTCTCTCTTACACCTGGGAACCGAGGGCAGCGGAGCAGGCACACCCCTCATTGGTTTACATTTAAGGCACACACTACAGGACTTTACATATTTTGGGACGTTCCTTTGACATGCCTGGCCAGAATGCAAACTTCTTTAGTCTCTCAAGGTAACCTGGACCCCTCCATGACCTGCTAAGGGAAGGCAAGGGGCCAGATACAATGCAGTGTTTTTATACGAGTCTGGAATAACAACTCGAGTGTCTAGCTGATCATATATATTGACATGGGTATGATAGAGAATTCCATCTTGTAGTTTTTTTGAAATCATTGACATCATAGTTTAATCGAGGACACTCATTTACTTCACCCCTGAGATACCTCTTTACCTGACCCCATAATGGATGAGCATCCTGATCCATCCTAACTTTAAGTGGGTCCCAGGCTATCCCCATCTCTCTGGACTCATTATTTAATGATTCACTTCCACTCCGTGTCACAGCCGACACAATATAGTTATCAATGGGGTGATCTGCATTTCTTATTCTGGGACAGTGCATCAGCCACACAATTTTTTTTCCCCAGCTATGTAAGTAACTTCAGCTCAAAATCAGCAACAGACATCTGCCAACGCAGAATCCGTGAATTTGGCCCTGCATAATTAAAAAGGCCAAACAAGTGGTCTATGATCACTGGCCACCTTGACTGGAAATCCTAGTATAATAGATCGGTTTACTGTGAGACCATACACTACTGCTAGGGCTTCCCTTTCAATCGTGGAATATTTTAACTTCGCTCTCATTCAGAGTACGACTAAAAAAAGTATTGGACGCAAATGCCCATTATTATCATGTTGCTGGAGTACACCCCCAACAGCAAATTCACTAGCATCCGATTCAGAATGAATGTTTGTCCAAATCGGATAAGAAAGAGTTACCTCTTTAGCAAGCAATTCTTTAAGATCATTGAAAGCTTCAGTGCTTCTTTTGACCATTTAAGGACGATTTGCGGTTATTAAGCTTCCGAGATCCCTTTGTCATTTCAGTAAGAGGTTTTGGCTACTTGTAAAAAATTTCAAAATGAATTTGCGATAATAATTGCAAGACCAAGAAATGACTGCAGCTCTTTCAATACCACTGGTTTTTGGAAAGTTCCGCAGAGCTTCCAACTTTTCTCCCTGAGGCCCTGATACCTTTATGAAATTATATGTCCAAGATACTTAATCTCTTTTTGGGAAGAAACTACACTTCCCCAATTTTAAAGAAAGGTTACTTTGTATTAATCTATTAAGAATATCCTCAAGATTGTAAAAAGGGGGTTCTTCCCATGGGGATCCAAAGACAACTGTATCATCCATATATACCATGGCTGACTTCCTATTAGTCCTGCTAAAGCCTGATTATTTGCTCTTTGAAAACATGAGGGAGCATCCTTTAAGCACAAATGGCAGAGAAGTAAACTCATAATGTTCATTTGGTGTTGAAAAAGCAGTCTTAGGACAGCTCTCAGAATTTAATGGAATTGATGATAACCCTGGCGCATGTCTAATGATGAGAAAAGTCTACTCTACCTAGACTTCTCAAAATAAATCTATATTAGGCAAGGGATATCTGTCATCCTCGTTACTTTGTTTAGTGCGCGAAAAACTAAACATAGTCTAAGAGTTTTGTCTTTCTTAATTACAGGGACAAGAGACTATTTTATGGTGATCTAGAGCACCTAATTATCCCTTTCTCTAACATGTCCTCAATCTGGACTTGAATTTCCTCCCCATACTTTGCAGGAATTTGGTATGGCCTTTTATACTGGCGGTCCTACTGTCCGAATTTCATGGAAGAAATGAGTTGCACAGTAAGAGGTTCATCTTTAAGTGAAAAAAGCTTGTCCATACTTATTTATTAGCATTTGCAGTACTTGATTTTCTTTACTTTGTAGATCAGGAACAAAGTATTTACTTGCTCTCTCAATTCTCTTCACGAGAAGATTGCACGAGTGCACCTACTATGACTTCACCGTGAATGTTGGATTTACTTGATTTTTGTGGCAAAGGTATTCCTTCTAACACTGTTACATCCCCCACTGGGCAATCTGATATTAATTCTACCATCTCTGGTTGGACGTTTAAATATGGGACTTTAAACCAATACTCATCCTTCTTGTTTTTCATCAACTGTACAACCCCTTTGCTCAACAAGTTGCTATTAGTAACATGCTCTCTTGGTATGAAGAGTCCTGATATATTATCCTCTAAGAGCCCTCTGCTATGACAACTCCTGACTACCATCCCTACAGTACCACCTGAAAACCCGTCAACACACTGAGATGAAGCAAAGCATGCCGACAAGGTCTGAGAGTGACCTTCCATAATGTGGTCATTTTCAGACGTATTTTCATCAGAATCACTTAAAATATCTGCTCCAATTTCATCTACTTCCACTGGCAGAGTAGCTACAACTGGTTTTAGTGAGCTAGATGGTATAAGCCTTGCAAGGACCTTGTTTTATTTATTTGCATCTCAAAGGTTTTGAACAAAACTCTACCCCATGGGAAAGAATAAAATCTGAACCCAATAATATTTTGTAGGTAGATCCACATCCTTAACTACAAAGCAATGATGAGTCAAAGGAATTTTAGCTAACCACATTGTTAGTGGAACCAATCCATGATGTTGTAACATAGACCCATCGCTAGACGGAAAACTCACGTTAGTCTTTGTATAGTCCCTTGTTTTTGAAGCTGGCAATATGGATTCATGCACTAAGGATACTTCGGCACCAGTATCAAACAATACTCTTCTTTCGCTGCCCTCTCCTACTACACTTAAAACTATCAATCCTTTACCATAAATTTTGTAGCACTGGCAACTTTTACTAATACTTCTTGATTTTGGCTACCTGATTGCACTAAGGTTGTAGTCATGTCACTTGTTTTTTGCTTTGGGCGGTTTCCGTTTCCCGACTGATTTCTGACTTGTTTGACTTTCTGCTAGGGTTCCATGTGGGTCGTTTATGGGTATTTTTGTAAGACCTAGCTGATTTCCAATTTTAATGCGAATGGTAAGCTTTTTTTGCATTACTAGTACTTCCACAGTTACAGTCACTATTTTTAGCATGCTGTCGAGAGGGTCCTGGAGTTTGTCCCCCGAATCGATAACAAGTATTTATGTCATGACCATTTTCTGCAAAACGTACAGAAAGGTAATTTCCTTTTATGAATGAATTCTCTGAAGGAGGACGTAGAAGGGTGGGGACCACTCTGAGTTGCATCAGACCCCTGTGTGTGGGTTTCCATTTCGTTTTACTTTGGTTATTGTATTCAGTGCCGTGCTTTCGGTTGTCCTTTGAGGCAGGGCATTAACACGTACTTTTTTTATTTACTGTTCCTCATAAACTAATTTAGCCTCTGGGTGGTTGTTTCATGTACTCCAATCCCCGTGCTAAAAGCTCCCCATGTCTAACATATTGGGAATCAGATAATCTCTGGGCCCAAAAAGGGGGTGGAAAAATTTTTACAAAACGCCTTTCCCGCCAGATAGCGCACTAGGGTTCCTTTGTTGGATCATTGACATTGCCTTTGCAACAAGAACCTGCAATCTACATTGTAATTCTCTAAGTTTTCCCCCTCGCGGATCTTTGTGGTCTCTAACTCTGTCAAAGTAACATCTAGTGAGGAAGATTTTGGAAAATATTTCAGGAAAGTTTCCTTAAATGCTATCCAGTTCCTTTGGGTTTTGAGTCTTACACAACTGTGCTGCTGCTGCCGCGCTATCTAGTGCGTATTTAACTACAACATTTTATTAACCCTTCATCAGGTCCACTCAGATCGCGGGCATCTGGCCTCTATAAAAGCAAGCCAGCTTCCCGCGTCAGGACACACGTCTGAGCCACTGGAGGATGTTTGTCAATTCCGCTCGAAACAAAAATACGGATATCAAAAGCCTTTTCTAATCTGTCCATCTCCTTCCTCTCCAACTTCTCTGTAAAACTCTTACAAATTTGTGCGACATCTCTGGGCAGGTCCATATTTTTCATAAAGTTCTCTGAGGGAGTGCTCCCCTGGCTCCGCTGGCGGCTGACATGAAACCCTGATTTTCCCTTTCCCAGCTTGATCTGAGGTTGGCATTCTAATAATCACCTCTATTTAACTGGTAATGGACCCTTTGCTTTCCGTACCTTATAAAACCACGTCACGTGTCAACCTTTCAATTGTTCATTGATTTTACTGATATTTATCTACTGATTACTTATTGTACAATTCAGTACTATGGTAGTTTTTTTTTGGTAAGTCAGTTCACTTTTTAAATGTAATATGGTCTATTTTATTACTATTATTATAAGTTTAACCATATCTTATTTTGTATTACACACTGAATATCAAAGCAATCTACTTCTGTCGCTTGGACCTCTAATCAATGAAAGTAGTGCTTTATTTTGCATTCACCTTTGTTTATTAATTAATGACAGGTGGAACTCATTGTATGTGACAGAA
>NW_023665284.1:7500-12986 GCF_015228065.2 Penaeus monodon | reverse complement strand
ACACACACACACACACACACAAACACACACACACACACAACACCAACACACACACACACACACACACACATATATATATATATATATATATATATATATATATATATTATATATATATATATATATATATATATATTATATATATATATATAACTATGTATATGTATATACGGGGGCCGCGGTGGCCGAATGGTTAGAGCGTCGGACTCAAGACTGTCACGACGGCAATCTGAGTTCGAGGGTTCGAGTCACCGACCGCCGCGTTGTTTCCCTTGGGCAAGGAACTTCACCTTGATTGCCTGCCTAGCCACTGGGTGGCCAAGCCAGCTCAAGTCAGTGCCGGGTAAATAGAGATGGTGATTCGATAAAAACACCGGGCGGAAGGCAATGGCAAACCACCGCTCTAAATTGCTAAGAAAAAATCATGGAAGCCCATGATCGTCAAGGCCGCGGTGGCCGAATGGTTAGAGCGTCGGACTCAAGACTGTCACGACGGCAATCTGAGTTCAAGGGTTCGAGTCACCGACCACCACGTTGTTCCCTTGGGCAAAGAACTTCACCTTGATTGCCTACCTAGCCACTGGGTGGCCAAGCCAGCCCAAGTCAAGTGCTGGTCCCAAGCCCGGATAAATAGAGAGAATGATTACCTAAAAGGTACCACCGGCACTCTCCGTGGAAAGGAACTGGGGACCCTACCACGTACTCACTCCAAGAGCATCACAACATGAAAACTGCAGTTAAGTATCATGCTGTGACCACGGCGGCTCAGACATGAACCTACCGTTAAAAGAAGAAGATATGTATACAACACACACACACACACACACACACACACACACACACACACACACACACACACACACACACACCACACACACACACACACGCACACACACACACGCACACAGACACACGTGTGTGTGTGTGTGTGTGTGTGTGTGTGTGTAAACATATGTTTTTGTATATATATATATATATACATATATAGATACACATATACACAGCCGTTTTCATTATCTGACAAGATGAGGTTTTAAGAAGCATTAATATATCTATATCATCACCAATAACGGTATGCTCATGTTTGAGCAGCCGTGGACCTTTCCACCATCCTTCGCCACTAAACTCGATCTTACGCTTTTCTTTCCACTTGTACCATCGACAGCCCGCAAATATCTTTGATATTGTCGCTCAGTCTTGTTTTCGGTTTGCCTCTTCCTCTGTTTCCTATCACCATCCCTGTCAGCAAGTTTTTCTCAATACTTCTACTTCTCATTATATGACCAATAAACTTTAATTTCCTCCTGTTCAAGATGTCCAACAGCCGGTCTTTACAATTTATTTTTCTCAGCACTTCATCATTCGTCTTCTTCTCTGTCCAGCTAATACGCAGTACTCGTCTGTAATACCACATTTCAAAACTATTGATCTTTTTCTTGTCTATCTACTTCAGCACCCAACACTCAGAACCATATGATGCAATTGGGAAAACTAATGAGTTCAATAACCTCAGCTTTGTCCGTAAGGCAATGCTTCGGTCTTTCCAGATGTTATTGAGAGCAATTGTGGCGTTTTTGGCAATGGTAATTCTTCTTTTTATCTCCGGTGAATCATCATATGTATTAGTTAAAACAGCTCCAAGATAAGTGAACTCTTTCACATTTTCCACAATCATTCCATTGATTGTAACATGTTCATCATTGTTCATTGCCGGTTATCTTTGAATCTTCATGATCTTAGTTTTCTTAGCATTAAGAAACAAGCCAGCCTTTTCGCTTGCTTCTCTAGCTTTATCTTGTAGTTGTTGTAGTTCAGTGATACTGCTGGCAATCAAAACTATATCATCGGCGTACCTCAGATTTGATATTTTGTATCCTCCAACATCCACAGTTCCTTCAAAATTCTCTAGAGCACCTCTCATAATTGTTTCAGAATATATATTAAAAAGGTGCGGAGACAGAATGCAACCCTGTCGCACTCCTTGTTTGACTTCGAACCATTCTGTTAACCCATAAGTGGTTCTTACAGCTGCTTGTTGTTGGTCATACATGGCTTATTAGTTGGATGATGTGTTTTGGAAACTTCATATCGTTCATGTTATTCCAGAGGATATCGTGATCAACAGTATCAAAAGCCTTCACATAATCGATGAAACACAGGTATAGGTCTTTTTGATGTTTTCTGTTTTTCTCTATGATCAATTTTAAATTTAGAATCTGGTTTCTGGTACCTTTTCCAGGGCGAAAACCTGCTTGTTCGTCTGCAATTTCCTCTCTTAACTTCAGCTTCATTCTTTCAGCAATAATTTTCAACAAAATTTTGCTGCTGTGACTTATTAATGCAATTGTCCTATTATTGTTGCATTGGAGTGCGTCACCTTTTTTAGGTATGGGAGTAAAGACTGATTTTACCCAGTCTTCTGGCCATTTTCTTTAATTCCATATTTTTGTACAGAGTTTGTAGAAGAAGTATTCAACACTTTCGCCAGCATTCTTAATTAGTTCTGCTGTTATTTCATCTATTCCGGGGCTCTTGTTATTCTTTACTTCTTTTATGGCTTTTATAACTTCGTCTAGCAGTGGCGGTGGTTCATCTTCGTTGTCATTGAGTCTAATTAATGTTGTTGTTAGATCTTTATTCTTTTTGTATAAGTTGGAACAATATTGATTCCATCTATCTTTGACTTCTTTTCCATCACATAAAACAAGTCCATCTTCAGTTTTGGTAGTGTCTATTGTAAGTTTAAATTTTCTTGCGATGTTTCGTACTCCTTGGTAGAGTTCTTTAGTTGTCTTATTGATAGAACAGTTTTCAATTCTCTGGCAATGTTCATTTAAATATTTTTCCTTATCTTGTCGCAATAATCTTTGAATTTTTGTATTTTGTTTTTTGTAAATTGGATTATTGATACCCTTTGATTTTAGGCATCTTCTTGTTTCATTGTTTTTAAGCCCGGATAAAACTAAAATATATCTATATACATCTATTTATATACCTATCTATTTACCTATCTACAGATTTGCATATATATTGCATACATATATATGCACTGTATGCGTGTGTGTGTATGTGTGTATTGGTGTGGGAGTGTTTATTCACACAAATAGATATTGTGTTTGTAAGAGATAATTGTTATTAATCGTATAGTGAATAAGGTCGACTTTGATAGCGCTGCTTCACACCCAATATTAGATTAATTGCATAGATTTCTACTGGCGTAATTCATTATAACATTGTTCTCTTGATGTATATTATGCACTTATTAGTATCTACATCTTTCTCTCTCTCTCACTTTCTCCTTCTCTCACCCCCCCTCTCTCTCTCAGGATCTTTTCATATCTGTTTTTATTCCGTTTTCTTTCTTTTTGCGGTACATTCCATATTCTATATCATCAAGGAGTGCTAGTGTGGTTGTATACCTGCATCACAGTGGTAGTCTACAATGAAATTATCTCCAGTGTTTGCCGCTCCTATCTGCTCTATGGGCATTTCTGATATCAGTGTCATGATAACTTGCAGCCACAATGACAATGAGTCGCACTGGCTTCCTAGAGGAATAAGTTTGTTACGTAACTGACCTTTCTTTAACGCTAATTATAAGAGGAAATCAGCTCTCGGTACATTCTCTACTTTTTTCCATTCTTGGACAAGGTCACTTAAACTTCTTAGCACTTTGCCCTCTTTGCTTAACTGTGTGTGCATTGCAGCCGAAACCCACTCCTTCAACAGGTGTCTAAGATAGACATCAGTTATGTATTCCTCAGTAAGTAGAAGTACGCAAATATACATGGATGGAAAGATAGGTCAATCAGTAGCATACAGTGGACACCATACACTCCCGAGAGGCTCATCTACCTTACGAGGAAGCCGCATCCCTCCCCGTCATTTAAATACAGATATATTAATTTTCTGCCAAGGTGAGAAGTTTTAAGAAAGTCTTTTTTTTCTTTTTATATACGTACCCCATCCCCAAAAACACACACATATCATATACGAGAGTACTTGCGTAACGAATATAAATGTAGACACTGTTCATACACCGATAACATCCTGACATTGAGTACGACCACTGGGTACGTACTGCACCTTTTCACGTCTTTCTCTTGACCTTGGGATGGATTCTGATGCGTAATGAAACGCGTTACGTTAATCAAAAGTAGTTTTTGCTCTCTGCTTGCTAGTGATACTGATATTTCCTTTCTCCCAAGAAACACGTGACGTGCGATTGATCCATTAGATGGCATCTATTAATATATTCAAAACAGCTAAATGGTGATGATCCCTGATACAGGAATAAAAGAGGTTGCTGTTGCATTTTATAATTATGTAATAGAACAGGACAAAAAGATAAGAATGGACAAACACATCATTAATATTCATATCTAATTATAGCAAAGAAAACCACACGGAGACATAAACACTCAGTATGTAACCCAGCTATATCTATTTCATATTACTATATTCTACATAATTTATATAATCCTACATGTTTATCACATACGTAAGAACAGAAACACAGACACAGTAACATTTACACAAAGATGGATCATCCATTTCTGTTAATTATTCGTCTGAAGAGGAACTCGTGAAGAGTTCGAAACGTTACGATATTGTTTCATTTCTTATTGTGGCTGTTTTCCTTTTCATATATATATATATATATATATATATATATATATATATATATATATATATATATTATATATATATATTATGCACACACACACTCTCACACACACACACACCCACACACACACACACCCCCACACACACACACACACACACACACACACACCACACACACCCACACACTCACCCACACATATATAACATATATGCATATGTATATACATATATATATATATATATATCATATATATATATATATATATATATATATTCATATACGTATATATATATATATATATATTATATATATATATATATATATACATACATATATTATATATATATATATATATATATATATATATATATATATATATATATATTTTATATATATATATATATATATATATATATATATATATATATATATATATATATTTACAATAACTTTCTCTGATTTGGACTCTTTGGGACACGCACAAATCACTTGAAAATCGCTATCACATCATCACACCCAGTTTGTACCTTAAGAGTCCGATAAGCCTAACTGTACCCTACAAGAGTACTCATTTTTTACACAACGTAGCCCCATCATCACCCCCATAGTAATAACAACAATTGTAATAACAATAACGATAATGATAATGATAATGACAAAGATAATGATGAAGAGATGGTGATGGTAAAACGAATACAGTAACGTTAGCTAAAGATTCAGTGATAACTAGTGGTAGCATAATAGAACCAAAAATTGTGATAATGATATCGCATAATGTAATAATGATGAAAGTGAAAATAATGGTATTAATATAGTTTACAAATAGTTGGAGAAAGTATGATGGTATTAGTAGGTGTAA
>NW_023665284.1:0-2500 GCF_015228065.2 Penaeus monodon | reverse complement strand
TATATATATATATTTATATACATATGCATATATGTATATATATGTGTGTGTGAGTGTGTGTGTGTGTGTGTGTGTGTGTGTGTGTGTGTGTGTGTGTGTGTGTGTGTGTGTGTGTGTGTGTGTGTGTTGTGTGTGTGTGTGTGTGTGTGTGTGTGAAATATATATATATATATATATATATATATATATTATATAATATATATATATATATATATATATGAAAAGGAAACAGCCACAATAAGAAATGAAACAATATCGTAACGTTTCGAACTCTTCACGAGTTCCACTTCAGACGAATAATTAACAGAAATGGATGATCCATCTTTGTGTAAATGTTACTGTGTCTGTGTTTCTGTTCTTACGTATGTGATAAACATGTAGGATTATATAAATTATGTAGAATATAGTAATATGAAATAGATATAGCTGGGTTACATACTGAGTGTTTATGTCTCCGTGTGGTTTTCTTTGCTATAATTAGATATGAATATTAATGATGTGTTTGTCCATTCTTATCTTTTTGTCCTGTTCTATTACATAATTATAAAATGCAACAGCAACCTCTTTTATTCCTGTATCAGGGATCATCACCATTTAGCTGTTTTGAATATATTAATAGATGCCATCTAATGGATCAATCGCACGTCACGTGTTTCTTGGGAGAAAGGAAATATCAGTATCACTAGCAAGCAGAGAGCAAAAACTACTTTTGATTAACGTAACGCGTTTCATTACGCATCAGAATCCATCCCAAGGTCAAGAGAAAGACGTGAAAAGGTGCAGTACGTACCCAGTGGTCGTACTCAATGTCAGGATGTTATCGGTGTATGAACAGTGTCTACATTTATATTCGTTACGCAAGTACTCTCGTATATGATATGTGTGTGTTTTTGGGGTGGGTACGTATAAAAAGAAAAAAAAGACTTTCTTAAAACTTCTCACCTTGGCAGAAAATTAATATATCTGTATTTAAATGACGGGGAGGGATGCGGCTTCCTCGTAAGGTAGATGAGCCTCTCGGGAGTGTATGGTGTCCACTGTATGCTACTGATTGACCTATCTTTCCATCCATGTATATTTGCGTACTTCTACTTACTGAGGAATACATAACTGATGTCTATCTTAGACACCTGTTGAAGGAGTGGGTTTCGGCTGCAATGCACACACAGTTAAGCAAAGAGGGCAAAGTGCTAAGAAGTTTAAGTGACCTTGTCCAAGAATGGAAAAAAGTAGAGAATGTACCGAGAGCTGATTTCCTCTTATAATTAGCGTTAAAGAAAGGTCAGTTACGTAACAAACTTATTCCTCTAGGAAGCCAGTGCGACTCATTGTCATTGTGGCTGCAAGTTATCATGACACTGATATCAGAAATGCCCATAGAGCAGATAGGAGCGGCAAACACTGGAGATAATTTCATTGTAGACTACCACTGTGATGCAGGTATACAACCACACTAGCACTCCTTGATGATATAGAATATGGAATGTACCGCAAAAAGAAAGAAAACGGAATAAAAACAGATATGAAAAGATCCTGAGAGAGAGAGGGGGGGTGAGAGAAGGAGAAAGTGAGAGAGAGAGAAAGATGTAGATACTAATAAGTGCATAATATACATCAAGAGAACAATGTTATAATGAATTACGCCAGTAGAAATCTATGCAATTAATCTAATATTGGGTGTGAAGCAGCGCTATCAAAGTCGACCTTATTCACTATACGATTAATAACAATTATCTCTTACAAACACAATATCTATTTGTGTGAATAAACACTCCCACACCAATACACACATACACACACACGCATACAGTGCATATATATGTATGCAATATATATGCAAATCTGTAGATAGGTAAATAGATAGGTATATAAATAGATGTATATAGATATATTTTAGTTTTATCCGGGCTTAAAAACAATGAAACAAGAAGATGCCTAAAATCAAAGGGTATCAATAATCCAATTTACAAAAAACAAAATACAAAAATTCAAAGATTATTGCGACAAGATAAGGAAAAATATTTAAATGAACATTGCCAGAGAATTGAAAACTGTTCTATCAATAAGACAACTAAAGAACTCTACCAAGGAGTACGAAACATCGCAGAAAATTTAAACTTACAATAGACACTACCAAAACTGAAGATGGACTTGTTTTATGTGATGGAAAAGAAGTCAAAGATAGATGGAATCAATATTGTTCCAACTTATACAAAAAGAATAAGATCTAACAACACATTAATTAGACTCAATGACAACGAAGATGACCCACCGCCACTGCTAGACGAAGTTATACAAGCCATAAAAGAAGTAAAGAATAACACGAGCCCCGGAATAGATGAAATAACAGCAGAACTAATTAAGAATGCTGGCGAAAGTGTTGAATACTTCTTCTACAAACTCTGTACAAAAATATGGAATGAAAGAAAATGGCCAGAAGACTGGGTAAAATCAGTCTTTACTCCCATACCTAAAAAAGGTGACGCACCCAATGCAACAA
>NW_023665283.1:0-12989 GCF_015228065.2 Penaeus monodon | reverse complement strand
TATTTTTATATAATAAAATTATTCATAAAAAAACCCATCTTTTTTCTTTATGACTTTATTTTCTTTATTTTATCATCATCACTTATTATTATTTTGTTGTTGTTTTTTTTATTTTTGTTATTTTATTTTTGTGTTTTTATCTTTTTATCATTTTAGTTGCTTTTATTATTTTGTTCCCATTTTTACAATCATTATTTTAATTTTTATTATCATTGCAAAAGTTTTTTTCATTATCATCTTCATTACCATTAACACATTTTTTCATAATCATTTTATCATCATTTCAATTTATCATGAAATTATTGTTTTTTATATTAAACCCATGATTTTTTAAAAATTTCATTCATTAATATGGGCATTGTCTTTATTTTTATTATCATAATGTGGGGTTTTTTGCTATTCTTTTATTAGTACTTTCATTATTGTTTTAATTTTAACATGATTATACTATTTTTTGGTGTTGTTCGCATTATTTTTTCAAATATTTATATTTTTAATGTTTTTATTAAAATTTATTATCATTGTCATTATTTTATGGTATTGCTGTAATCTTTAAATTATTATTTTTATTCATTTTTTACATTATTTAATATCTCCATTTTTAGTATACATATTATGATTACTGTTTATCGTTGAACCGATTCATTTTGACAAATTTAAAAAAAGGTATGAATGAGAATGAATATCTTCACAAAGCAAAGAACATTCGCCCGGTTTCGATCGATCTTCGTCGAAATAAGGTTTATTTCCGAAGGGGGATACGATCGAAAACGGCAATACATCTCTGCATTATGGGGAAAACTTGTAACAATAGTGGACTGGAAGAAAAAAAAAAATAAGATTTTAATATCACTTTAGAAGTAGTAAGCCATTTGATTTTCATTTCTTAAAAGTGATAGCAAAACATTTTAGTATTAGTTACGTCGACTTTTTCAGTGGGTGCTTTAAAAAAAGATTTCTGGGAAATTTTTTTGTTTATTAATGGCAACATCTATGGAAGTGAGGAGGGGTTTTAAACAAATATAAATTAAGCGATATTTTTTGAAACATGAAAACTCTGTATGGAGCTAAATCAGAAAAACCTTTTTTAATAACTCGTGCGCCCAATAGTAGCTTTTTTTTTCCCCTCAGAACAAAAAAACTTTTTCAATAAAAAAAAAACATGTACGTTGTATTCGCATTTTAGAAAAGGAACTGAAAACAAAAAGCAGTGAGGCTTAAGGGAATATATAGATTTTTCCGGGGGGGTGGTGTGTGTGGGGGTGTGTGTGTGTTGTGTGTGTGGGGTGTGTGGTGTGGTTTTGTGTGGTGTGTTTTTGTGTGTTTTTGTTTGGGGGCAGCGCTGAAAAATTTTTATGAGCTACGAAAAATATGATAATTCGCTATTATAATCCTTTTTTAGTATATGCGTAGTTGTAAACTGAAAATGTAGACATGAGGTGGGTTTTTTCAGCAAAATAATTTTTTTTTGCATTATCTTGACGTTTTATGATAGAAAAAAAATTTTAGGTGAATGAAAAAATTTTCTAAAAGCCTGTTTGTAAACCGGAGCTTGAGTAGTTACGAAAAAAAGAAAATAAAAAAAAAAGTATATATGTTGAGCTTTTTGGATCCCCCCCCGGGGGAAGGCAAATCAAAACCTTTACAAGATATTCTACTTTTAAATGGTAGGTCATACATTTGCGTACATTCAGCCCGCGGTCTTTTCCGCTCCCAACAAAACAAACCGTAAAGTGACGCTCGCAAGCGAAATTCAGTTAAAATAATGAAATATTCTCTCTCTTTTAAAAAAAAAATAAATGCTTTCAAATTACCCCTCACAAAAGGGATAAAAAAAACATAAACAAAATTTTTTTTTCCCAAAATTTCAAAACAACTCAGACCCACTTTATCTTTTGTAAATATCCACTTTCAAAGACTTTGCTATTTTTTCCATATTTTTAAACCCTTTTTTTGTCAATACATCTGCAAACTGGGGTTTTAGAACCCACCCAAAATACCCTTCAATTTTCCCACATTAAACCCAACTCTTTGGAAAGCTATGTAAAATTCTCAATCTCTTTTCTGAAACTTTTTTTAAATGAGTATACTTTTCAAAAAGTGAAGGGTTTAAATTACATATAGTTCCACGGGTTAAATTTTTCTCTCTTCATAATATAAAAATTTGAGAAAACAAATTTCCCGACGATAAATGGGCCAAAATCCACTCCCTCAGCAGCTGCTGGGTGTTTTGAGGGAGAGTGTTTTTTTCACAACTTTCTTATTTTCTTTGCCTCCCAATAAAAAGGACAACGTTTTCCTTTTTCCCCTAAAAAAAAAATCACAAATCCCCCAGCATTTCCCTATTCCACCCGGGAGATTGGGCATAGGAAGCATCACTGTTTTCCAACAAAACTTACCCCTTGCATATGCCCACCAAGTTCGGGAAAAAGTACTTTGAGCCCCTCAAAATTTAAAAAGTTTTCCTTGGGGACATTTTTTGTTTCAATAAGATTTTCTACTTTGGGACTTTTTTTTTTCCCTTTCCAGCAAAAGTTCCAATAAATCATACTTTTTTAAAAAGTCGGGCCTTGAATTAGTACAAAAACCATCCTAGTTGGCCACCTAGACCCCTAAAATTTCCCCTTTTTCTTCTACATTACACCCCATATTCTTTAGCCCCCTCAAAAAAAATTTAAATTTTAGGTTTCAAAAGTTTCCCCAATACCTTTTGATGAAAAAAGTAACCCCAAATTTTTATTCGACAAATCAAATCCAAAAATTTTTGGGAAAGAGTATTACTTTGCCCCCCAAAACCTGAAAATTATTTTGTTTGGGGTTTAAGGGCCCCACATTTTCAAATCTTTCTTTTTTCCCCCCATAAAAAAAATTTATCACATGCATTAAAAAATTCCAAATAATTCCCCTTCAAAAAAAAAACCCAATAGAATGCAGCGGGGGCCTTTTTTAAACCTCATTACATCCCATTTCAACGGGAAAATTTTTAAAACAGTGAGATACCCTTTTAGCTGATCATTAAGACCATAGAACTTTTTTTTCCAAATTTTTCCATAAAAAAAATTATCATTCAACCTGCTTAAAATAGGAGGAAAAAGATACACTTCACCCCTCAAAACCTTTCATTTTGTGGAAAAGGCAGCCTTAATGTAAATTTTGAATTAACGCCCTTTTTTTTGAAGAAGAATAGCAAAAAAAAAAGCCCCTTCATTTTTCTTTGCTAACCGTGGGAGAATCTGACTGAATACCCTCCTTTTCCTCAAAGCCTCTGGCAAAAAAGCCTTGCCTTTATTTTTCTTTTTTTTTATTTAAATGTTCTTTTTTTGAAACTCCCCATCGAACTGACAAGGGCTTTTGGCCCCATTTTTTGGAACTTCCTCATTATTTAAAAACCCTTTTCCAATTTCTTTCATTTTTTGGGTTATTGTTTTTTTCAAGTTCCGTTTTTTTCATATTTTACAAGCCTTTGGACTGTTTAACTAAATTTTTGCATTTCATTCTTTTAAAAATTTTGGGTTTAACCATTTTTCTACATCGTCCCATTTGAGGGCGGATATGGGGCCATTTTGTTTGCTCAAATTCCCCCAAACTATTATATTTCTGTAGTTTTTTTCCAGCAAGACTATGTATTTACTGTCTTCCATTCATTTGACTTTTTGGTTTAAGAATTCCCCCTTTGTCCAACCCTTTGGAAAAATTTTTTTTTTTTTAACAATTTTTTTCCATTTTTTCCTTTGTTTTCTAAAATTTTCCCATTCCCCTTATTTTTTTTCCCTTTTTCTGAAATAAAGGGGTTTTCCCCCCTTTTGTTTTTTTAAAAAATTCCGGGTTTTTTCTTCCCCCAAAATTTTCCCCTTTTCTTTTTTTCCACCTAAAAGGGGAGGGGCTTTTTTTTCCTTTTTTTGTTTTCTTTAAAAAAGGGAATTTTTGAATTTGGTTATTTTCCAAATTTGGACCCATATTTCAAAATTATTTTTTCCAAAATCCTGCCCAAAGGGACTGGGGCGCCCTTTTCCTTTCCCTTTTTGCTCTTCTTTCTTAAAATAGACTTGATTCCCAAATTCAAAGGGGAACCTTTCCCCGGGAGGGTTTTTAAATTTGGGTTTTAGAGCAGTCGTTTTCTCTCGAGGTTTTGCAGCAGAAATTTAAAAAGCTTTTTTGTGAGTGCTAGCATTGATGTGCTTTGAAAACCCATTCACTAGATGTTGTACCTTCCATTTGCTGGGATTTCCCTCCACTCATTTTTACATGGGTTTTCGAATTTTTTAAAATTTTAAAAAGCTGATAAGGGCTTAAAACCCCCCCGTCACCCGGAGCCCAAATTTTAAAGGCCCTTTGATCCCATGCTAAAGAAATTTTTAAAAGGGAAAATTTTTGGGCTCCCTCTGCCAAAATTTCTTTACCCCCCATTTTCACAAAATTTTGCATAAAATTCCGCCCCCCAAAAGGGCCCTTTAATAAAGGGGTTTGGAAATGCTCCCAGTATCCCATCATTTAAAAGTTTATTCTCACACTTTTCCAGGAAGGGTGTTTTTGGGCAAAATCAAAAACCATTGTCACAAAAAAAATTTCACAGGAGCCCCAAAAACCCAATTTCCTCTAACCATGTCTCAAAATTTTCCACTATCTCGCGGGTTTTTGTTTTTTGGGGTCACACATGTTTTGGGAAAAACCTGGTTGACTTGGCCCACCATATTTAGGAAAAAAAAATCTCCCTTTTTTAAATATTCTTTTAGGTCTATTGCCCTACTTATTAAAAATCCTTTCCCCATATTTACACTCAAAAGGGGGCCCCTTGAGGGGGTTTTTTTATATTTGTTTTGCATTTTTTCAAGCAAATCTGACACCTTTTCAACATAAAATGAAGCAAAAATTAAATCATAAAATCCCGGATCCTTAAAACGGGCTGAATTAATCTTTTGGAAGTGGGAGGGGGACCAAACTGTTGATTTTAATTTTTCAATCTTTTTTTCTTTTTTTTGTCCCTAACCCTAAAATTTAACCCATTTTTTCTTCGTTTTTTTCCCAAAAGTTTCCTTTCTCATCCCTTATTGGAAGGCAATGGGGGACCTGAAGAAGGCACCTAAATTTTCCCCTCTTTTCCATGTATTATGAAAATATCTTTTTCCAAGTTTATTTTCATTTGTGCCCTCTTCTTTGATTTTTTGCTAAACAAAAGGGGGAAAAATAAAAACAATTCACAACATCGGGGGGTTATTTTTCCCTCTATCATTATGATTTTTCACGGGGAAAATTTCACCTTTTTCATTGACTTAAAAAACTTTTACTGTCCCCAAAACTTAAATGATTTCCCCCTTTAATTTTTTTTTTTCTAAATTTCTCGTTTCTGAAAAAGTTTGTATGTAGGGATTTCAACCAACGAAAACCACACACAGTAAAAATACATCCCTGTGTCCAGGATAGCATAATTTATAGTTCTGTCATTAACACGACATCTTTCTAGGACGGTCAACCACAGTATATGATTTTTCCCCCGGGTTTTTTTTTTCTATTTGTGTTTTTTCACATCCCCAACTTTTCTCGGAAGACTGGGGGACTTTAGGGTTATTTGGGCCCACGGGACAAAATTTTTAGTATTTCCATTTTTGTCAGCAAAATTTTCTTTTTTCTTTTTTCTCTGTTTTACAAAACATTTATCATTTTTTCCTCTTCCTCTGCCTCTAAACTCCACGCCCTTTTCCCGTTAACAACTTTCCCCTCCTCAGGAAAATTTACAGGTTCAGTTTTTTACAACCACTGAAAAAAATTTTCCTTTAAAATTTTTCCCTGAAACTGCACCCAATGACGTTTCTTCTTATTTCCAAAAAAAATTTTTTTAAGGGTTGCCCGCATGGAAAATTTAAACCCCTATCTGGATCACTGAAGGATACTGTGTAAACACTTTTTTGTCTTTAACTTTTAGCCCGGGATTGTCCCAATTTGGGTTTTTAATGCTAAAAAAACACTTTGGGCACTCAATTTTTATTTTCCCCCAAAAAAGGACTTTCTTTACAAATTTTTCCAAAATTTTCTTCTCATAGTGTCTTTTTTTCTTTTTTAGCTATCAAAAATTTTCCAAGCCCTTTCCCAAAGCTGCGACCCTCTCGTCTTTTTCCCCTTGTCCATGTGTTGAAGCAAAAAAAACCCCCCCATCACCGTTTTTCCAAATTTTTCGATGTTTCCAAATTCTTCAAAAATCTTGCCCTCACCTCGTTCCTTCCGGAAAGACAAAGGGCCCACAGTCACCCGCTTGTTTTTTCTTCCCTATGTTTCGTGAAAGGCCCCCCCCTGCTTTTCAAATTTTTTTTGTTTACGAAAACGTAACTCTTGTTCCCCAAACCCCCGCCCTTCTCCCGTGGGGCCATCGGGGCGTTGCCGTTTCAAATATTTTCTTTTGGTTTTCTTTTGGGAATTACCGGGTCTCTTTCCCCCTTAAACCAAAAAAAACCCAAACCCCCGCCTTCCCCTTTTTGGCTTTATTTAAGGGAAATAAAAATTTTAATAATTTTCTTTAATTTTATTTTTTATAATTTTTAATTAACCCTTTTATTCTCCCAACCCCAACCCAAAACAAACCAAAACCCCAACCAACACCAAAAACAAAAACAAAAAAAAAAATATTATTTTATTATAATAATATATAATAATTTAAAAGATTATATTTATATACAATTTTTTCCCACAAAACAAACACAAAAAAAACCAAAAACAAAAAACCAAAAACAAAAAACAACCCATTAAACCCCTTTTTTTATTAAAAATAAATAGAAATAGAAGGGGGACCCCCATCATACATAAAAATTTTCCTGTTTAAAAACCCGAAGTCCAATCCTTTTATTGAAATTGTTTTAAATCAAGGGGAAAATAATGGGCCGGATGGGAGAGCCCCCCTTTAAGGGCTTTAAAAAATTTTGGGAAAATAAAACCAGGCGGGCCCAGGGTTAAAATTTTTGGGTGGGAACCAAAGGCACGAAAGGTTGGGAAATAAAAGGCCCCGGGCAGCGGGTGTGGAAAAAAAAATTTTTTCCCCAGGAAAACCCCGAGAAAATGGCATTCCCCCGGGGGGGAATATACAGGGAAAAGGTTAAAGGGTTAAAAAATAAAAGATGTCCCAAACCCAAAGAGCTAAAAATTAGTGAGACCCAAAATCACGAAAAGGGGCCAACCCCCCTCGAAGGGCAAATATTTCCCCGAATTTGGGGAACCTACGGGGGGTTCATCAAAAATGGAACCAAAGAAATACAAGTTTGCCTTCCGTTTCCGCCCCCCAATTGGGGGGAAAAAAATTCCCCGGGTTCTAGGGAATTTTGAATGGGTAAAAAATGGGAGGAGGGGGGAAACGAGACTAAATAAACACTTACCTCTGCCACGGGGGTATAGGCGGGGTTTTTATTTTTGTTAGAAAAAATTGTTCTTTTTTATAAGTTGGTTTAAACCTCAGATTGGTTTTGCTTTTATTGCAATTGGGTTTGTTTTTCTTCAAAAAAATTTAAAGAATGGAAAAAAATAACTTCAAAAAATTAAAAGCATCTTACCAAAAATGATTCATGAAGACACCCGCCCCCTTAAAAAATTTAATTAAAATATATATTTTTATCAAAAATAAAAATATTTTTATATATATAAAATATATAAAATATATAATAATACTCAGTCACTTTATTAGTTTCGAAAAAAATCAAAATAATATATACAAAAAAAAAAGATAAGATTTAAAGGGCAAAAATATGCCAAATTTTTTCCACCCCACGTTTATACCGTTTAAAAAGACCCTGGGAAAAAAAAAAAAAAAAAAAAAAAAAAAAGAAAGACAAATAAAAGGTTTGAGAGCGAGGGAAAATCTGGGCCCCTTATAAAAGTGAACTTTTTTTTTTTAAAATTCATATATATATATAAAATATATATATAAAAAAAATTTTTATATATTTTATATTTTTTATATATATAATATTATAAAATAACCCCATGTATTGGAGTCAGTTCCCTTTGGCCCCCCGGCAAAATAAACCTTTCGATAGGGGGGATTTATTTTGGCCCCCCCTAAATAGGGGTTCCCCGGGCTTTAAACCCCTTTATAACTAAGGGACGAGGAAAAAAGGGGCCCCCTTCGGGGCTTTGCCTCTCGATATTCGTTTGACCCTCGCTAATTTAAAGCAAAATTTTAAATAATTTTTAAATTACTTCATTAATTATAAACAATATGATTAAAGTACAGTTATAAAATAATTTTTTTTTATTTGTTTTGCGCAAAAAAAATGAATAGTTCATATTATTTTACTTCTGAAGAATTAATCCTCTATTTACCCAAAATTTGGTCCCGTGAGAAATTATGGGAAAACAAACCCCTACACGAGCAGAAAACGAAAAAAGGATTTAAAAGGAAAAAATTAAACAGGGCATTTTTAAAAAGAAATCCACATTATTTTACCCCAATACTGTCTAACCCACGATTGGTTGCTTCCCCTTCCTCTGCGTTTTCTTTAAAGGGCAGTAAAAAAACACATTAAAAAAGAAAAAACTTACGTAAAATACAGATTGGTGGGTTTCCCCAGAGACGCAAGGTCCCACGTTCAATTTTAGCAGGGGGCGGAAGGGTTACCGGGGGGTTTTGCGAATAGCCTTTCCCCCGGGATCGGGGGGACGAGAAAAGTGGGGCGGGGTTTTTTCCAGTTTTGCAGGGGACCCGCTGGATGAAAGAAACGTGTGACCCAGGTTTTTGACTTCGGCTTTCCCCCCCCCCCCCTTTTTTTCCCCCCCCCTTTTTCCCCCCTCCCCCCCCCCCCCCCCCCCCCCCCCCCCCCCCCCCCCCCCCCCCCCCCCCCCCCCCCCCCCCCCCCTCCCCCCCCCCCCCCCCCCCCCCCCCCCCCCACCTCCAAAAAACTTTTCCAAACAAAACAACAAACAAACAACCAAACCCACACACACACACACACCAAAAAACACCCACCACACAACACACACACACACCAAAACAAAAAACACTTACACACCCCCACAACACCACAAAACACCACACACACACCAAACAAAAACACCACACACAAAACATACACACCACCCCCCCATTACCCCCACAAACAAACAAAAACCCTTTCACCACCACACCCAAAAACACAAAACCACAACACACAACCCAAACATTTTAAAAAAAAAAATTAAAAAAAACCCAAAAAAACAAAAAAAAAAATTAAAAAAAAATTTAAAAAAAAAAAAATCTTCTGTTTTTTTTCACTTCGAAGCATTACATAGTTTTGTGTTATATTTAAATTTTAAAGTATGCACACAGCCAAAGCCTTTTTTGATTTTATTTATCCCCTTTTTTTACATTTAGTTTAAATTTTTATATATTTGTTTTAATTTTTTTTCTGTAAACCCATTTAATCTGCCGGTTTAATATTTTCCTTTCACTAAAAATGAGTTTAAAAAAAAAAAAAAAAAAAAAAAAAAAAAAAAAAAAAAAAAAAAAAATATATTATATAAAAAATTATTATATATAATATATATATTTTATATTTTTGTTGTGTGTGTGTGTTTTTGTGTGTGTGTGTGTGGGGGTTGTGTGGGGGTTGGGGTGTAAAAAAGAAAAAGCAATGCAATTCTAAATTTGAAAAAAGAATTACAGAAAAAACCCATTTAGAATTAGAAATTTGGGGAAACCCAAACCCTATGACTAAAAAAGTACATGCAGAAGATTTCTCTAGAAACTTGGGTTTTGCTAAGGGCGAGCGAATCTTTCCCCTTTTGGAAAAATACATTTTTAAATTTTTTGCGCGCGCAAAGGGCTTTTGGGGGTGGGTGTGTGGGTTGGTGTGTGTGGGGTTTGTGTTTTGGTGTGTTTTTGTGTGTTGGGTGTGTTTGTTTTGGGTGTGTGGGGGTGGTGTGTTTAAAAATTTTTTTACTCTTTTTTAGGTCTGCACGGGCTGTTTGAGATGGGATAAAACTAAATTTGTTCTGTGTAAGGGAAATTTCTTTAGCCCTGGATAGAATCCTTTACAAAGTGGAGATTACCACTTTGAAAATTTGGTTCTATATTGCCAATTTAAATAGATTTTTAGTTTAATGCGTAGTCCACATATATATATTATATATATATATAAAATTATATTATATATTTTATATATATATATATATATATATATATTTTATATATATATATATATATATTATAGTTATTAACACTACTGTCATCTTTATTTACTGAAGTCATTATCGTTACTAGAAATGAGAGATCATCACATTGTTGGTTCTTCTAATGATGCAATTTATCTAACTAATTTTGTTTTTTATCACGATGATCACCAATATTATCATAATTTTTATCAGTGCTACAACTTTTGTCACCGTTTCTCTTAATATCATTATTGGGAGTTTGATTATCATATCACCAATATCATCATTATAATCACAATCATCATCATCTTCATAATCATTACATCAACAACATCATTATTATTTTTTTCATATTCATATTTTTGCCATTGTATTCGTCATGGAAGCAAGAAGATTAACTAGAAAAACAAACAGGCAGGCAAGCACGTTTGTAACAAGAAAGCTGTCAACATGGCAGAAGCAATTACTTTGATTCATTATGGAAGTTCATTACCAGGGAATCATTCTACCAAACTTTGGGAGAAGTCATTCATTAGCTTTGGGGTTAATAATACGAAGCGACGAGCTTGCGAGTTAATACTAAAATGAAAATACACAACTCAAACTTTAGTTTGTGTACGCATATGGTATAAGTATATACGCTGTATATTTCACTGGAAGTTACTATGAGAAATTACATTTAAAAGTGGTATAATAACGTCACGAAATATTTATAGAAACTTCAGAAATGTTTATTACCTTGTTCACGGGTAGACCATGTGTCGTTATAGAAGTAAACAGTATGCAGAATTCTATTAAGGTGTATAATATATCCACCCCACCTAAACCGCAAGGCTTTCACGTACACAGAAAGGAGAAATGACCAATGAGAATGAAGACGTTGACCAACATAGGACGCGCCTCTAACAGTAGACGTGGGAGACATATATCAAGGTCTCCGGAAATCCAGTTAATTCTTCAAGCGAGAGTGTAATTTGATCCACTTCAAGCCGTTGAGAAATGACGGAATGAGCTTGTGTTAGAGGAGCTCCGTTACGCGTATGGCCTGGTGTATCAAGAAAAAAAAGAGTCTGTGTTCTGTTCGAAAGATAGCACTGTGTGCATGAAATTCTCTTTAAAAGCGTTAATAGAAGTTATTTCGATGTTCCCATTTTGTTCAGATATTACCTGCATTTTAGCATGCAATGGTCTGTAAATATTCATACATAGGAAAACTGGCTTCCTAAATAACGTAGTCAAGCCGCATAACGAAGGCGTCTACAGCTGGTAAATTCGACTTAATGGTACGGTAATTATTGTGAAATATACTTTTAAATAAGAAAATGCACATGTGAGTTTCTTCTTTCTTGTATTTTCTTATTTGTATTTCTTGATTCATATATGTATGCTATGGGATTATTATTCATTTATATGCACACCCCACACACACACACACAACACATCACACACACCACACAACATACATACATACATACATACATACATACATAATACATACATAATATATATATATATATATATATATATATATATATATATATATATATTATGTAAAAGAATGTTCAACACCAATTAACTGGCTGACAAATGGTTTAACTGAGAGCTACTGCTGACAAACCTATTTGCTTGCTTATATTACCTACCGCCGACGTCTTCCGTGCTACCAGGCGCGCCTTGCTGGCTGCCCCGTCGACTCCTCCACGACAATAGGCCTGGGACCACACCTCAGCTGATTAGCGCAGACCTTGTTCGTTCGTACTTCAAGCCATTTGTCAGGAATAAGGCATTAGGCTAAATTTTATGAATGTACTGCTTGGGCAGGATTCTCTTTTGTTTGTTTTCTTTGTGTATTTTTTTTTTTTTTGTTGTCATTGATTACGGTGACAGAAATAGATTATAGTCAATGTAGGAGTCCTCACAATTTCCATTTTTTCCTGTTTGGGTTACAATTAATGATTATTAATAAGTGATAATGAAAGTAATGATATCAAATGATAATGAAAGATGATTATTTAAATGCTAATAAAATACGAATTTAATAAGTTTATTTTAAGAATTTTTTACAATCTAATCAGTGAAAATAATTCACATAATCCAGCTACATCAATGAACATAATATAAGGAATGAAAGATGATTCATATTAATGAATGAACAAGAAGAAACTTGACACAACAGTTTTTGTTACGAGGTATCTAGCCATTCGAATGAGACCACGTCATGCAGATTTGATTATGATTTTGTCACCGCATTGGGATTAAAGTTCAACGTGACTGCTTTTCCCCGTGAATCATCTTAGTGATATACTAGTCGTAACAGTATACATATATATTCATTATATTCACACAAATTTGCATATATCCGGAGAAATGATGGGATGCGCGCTTTTTCCGGGCATGCCGTCAAATACCTTTTATAACTGGCTATCTTAGTTTATACATCACAAGGAGCAAGGATAAAAAATTGACCTAATTTTTTTATATATTTAGAAACAATCCTCGGTTATACCAGGTTTTGTTTATTTTGTTTTTATATAGTACTAATTGCCTGCAAGGAGTCTATTAGTAGGCCCTTTCTTTCTTTCTTTGTTGGATTTCTTGGCTCTCAACCAGCGGCATGTGGCCAAGGTTATTAAGCCTATGGCTCCTATTTATTCTGTCAATCTAGATAAGGTCATAAAGTTTTGTCTCCCTTAGAAAAGTTATTACTTTACTTATTATTTTTTCATAATTCGACAATAAATTAGATGTTGTGAAATCTATGTTTTTTATTCTTAAGTAATTCTTTAGTTGTCTATTGTGTTTGTAATTTGGGCATATTTTGAGGATATGGTTTATAGTAAGGGTGGTTGTGCACTGCGGGCGCATTGTGAGGAATTTTTTTA
>NW_023665282.1:0-12990 GCF_015228065.2 Penaeus monodon | reverse complement strand
TCTACCTGTGGTAGGCACCAGCTCGAGGTTCTCGATGGTACTGCAATCAGCTCGAGATCAACCGGAGGGGAAGCTCCGGGGATCGACCTCGAGGAGTAGAGGAGCGAGGTTTAGGCTCTGCCTCGCTCGAAAACTGACCAGGGTTTCTCTACCCGCCGGCATAGTGCCGATGGTACCAGACTTTTTGGGCTGCTTCGACCACCCGGTAAAGTGGCTGATCCTCTACCAGCAGGAGCTTTTCCCGCATCCAGGGCGGAAAGTCCTGGAGAAAAGTTCTCCACATCAGAGGTTCAGCTGGACCAAGTTCACCAGGATAATCCCGCATGCCTTGGTACACCATGATCTCGACCGCGAGATAGAAGTCCCTAGGGGAAGTGTCTTTGAGTACATACGACCCCAAATGCCGTAGGTACTCTATCGACGAGCACGTTCCCCGGAGACGTTGTCGAAGGGTCTCCTTAAACTCGTCCCAGGTCCCGATCCCGTCGAAGACTGGGGAATTAATGAGTATGTCCGCCATCCCCCTGCAGCTAGCACGGGCGGCACGGATCAGAGCCTCATCCGTCCCGTAAGGATGGGCCTGCTCAACGTGTCGCAACCAGGTTTCCAATTCCTGATTCCTCCGAAGAGGCGGGATCGGGTCGCGTAGGGTTATGCCTGGTCAGTGGACGTGGGTTGGCGGTGTCGTGAGAGAGTGGCACGTGGCCGCATGACCCCCGCTTCCACCTGCGATGCAGAGGCCGCAGCTGGTGATCGAGCGTGAAGAGGTTCAGATGCCCTGGACTCCAGTAAACGCACGATATTGGCGTACTGCCCTTCCAGGGTATTGAACTGGGCATTGAGCCCCTCAAATTTATCCACCAGCTCTTCATACATCGAGAGCGACAGATGGTCAAGGGACTCTAACCTTTGCCCCAAAGTCAAAGACTGAGCGTTATCTACTCGAGGAAAGTCGGGGACCTTGCAGAGGAACCCGAGGACTCATTAGTGGGTTCTCCTAGGGCGCTATTGCGTGTACGAGCCCCAGCACTTACTCTGCAACCTGTTACTTGGCTTGCGATGGACATGCACAAAGGCTTGACCAGGCACTATATAATGAAAAATACTGTTCTATCCCACCGCTGCCTACCAAAAAGACAGTTGTAGCGTAGCGTAGCGTAGACCCAGTAGACTTCAATATGTCTGGTTGAGTTCGGGCTCAACCGAGAATATAGATTTTATTTGGGAAAAGATTCGTCTACAGATGTAAGGTTCCAGGCCTACGGCACGCTGCCACCACCCGATTTGTAGGTTTGGGAACCGTGTGTGTTGTGTATGGGGGTGTGAATGTTGTATGAAAGAAGGTGGAAGGAAAGTACAGGATGTATGTGCTGAATGTTGGATGTGTAAGTGTGTAAATTTAAAAAGGGAGATGTTTGGAAGGCAAGATCATAAAATTCTTCCTCTTCCCTTCAGTTTGAGCTTCCACCGCTGGAAGTGGGAACCCAGGTATAGCAAAGTTATGGTCTGTTCTAGAGTATCAGCTTAATATACTCCGATTCATCTAGCCTTCTTACAGCCTTTCAGGGTTACGGGGATAGAGTAACCAGCATGTGCTGTTAAGGAGACCCAGCCCAAAAACGTTTCAAGCATTCAGCCTTGGTCAGAACCAGAACTTAAGATGTAAATATCATTTGTTCATTTGACTGGGACCGAGTGAAAGCTCTACGATGGCATTATATTTATCTATTGAGCAAATCGCACTAATTTAGATGCATACATCACCAATTTGCTCACAGCGGGGTGATGCACGTGAAAGCCACCCCAGATATACTCAAAAATGACTCAATGTATTTTCACTCCATAAGTATTTTAAACAGATTGTTAGCACGAACACATACCAATCTCTAATATGAACAAGTTAATCTCCAACCCAAAATGGAGATTAACTTTGAAAAAAAAAAAAAAAAAAAAAAGCAAAACAAACTTGTGTAAACCTGCAAAAAAACAGAAATATCATGTAAGAAACATAATTTAGCGTCGAAGGCCAAATAAAAGAATAACACCAAAAGGGACCACAAGATCACGGACCGCCTGAATCCACAAGGTCGGGCAGGTATCAAGACAACAAATCAAGACAAAGTAAAAAGTAAAATGGCCCTGAAATTATTATGGGCGATAAAATAAACCTTCCTCCCAGGAGGTACGGATCCTCGAGCTGAGGGAAGACAACTAAGTATTGACTTAGTTTAAAATCGTGAAATAGCACACTGGAGGTACGGATCCTCGAGCTGAGGGAAGAAAACTAAGTATTGACTTAGTTTAAAATCATGAAATAGCACACTGGTGGTACGGATCCTCAAGCAGTGTTCCTTCTGTGTGAAGTGGTCCTTTTATACTCTGACACTTTGAGTTCACAAAGTGCTGCTTTGGGACAGAGAAAGAGTGCACCCCACAGATGATGATGTAGCGTGTCACACACCAAAGTCCAAAAGAGACCAGGTGTCTCCTACACACAACCAACTAAATAATACTTAGCTTTGCGGAGACAAACTCGGCAAATCCTGGCGCGAAAGCGAGGTAAATCCACAAAGCGGGAGAGCACACGAAAACACCGAGAACGGGACCACAGTACACACAGAAAATCAGGACCCAAAATATATTATAACGGTAATAATACCAATGATAATAATAATAAGTATAGGATAATAATAAAAACGTTATAATATTGTTATTAATATTATATTGTTATTATTTCTCATTTGAATCTTTTTACTCGGTAGTCATGCAAAATAAATTATTAGAACAGTAATATTACAGTATAACGATGTTAATTAAAAATGATATAAACTAATTATTATAAACATTAATTATGTTAGTATTATTGTATTACTATTATTTTGTAGTTGTTAATTAGTATCGTTGTAAAAATAATATTATAACTGCAATAATATTATTATTATATTATTATTATATTATTATATTATTTATATTATTATTATTACTATTATCTTAATCTATTAGTATTATTGCCAAAAATCTATTATACCTGTAATATAACAATAATAATAATAAGTATAAGTATAATAAATTAATAATGCTAGTGGTTATAATATTGTTATTTAGTATTTATGTAATTATTATCATCATTATTATTTGTACTGGTAGTATAATTGCAAAAATAATTATTATAACAGTAAATAATTACAGTAATAACGAACTAATTAAGATAATTGATATAAATAATTATTATAAAATCGTTATTATTGTTATTATTATTGTTATTACTATTATTATTGTTGTGGTTATTAGTATTATTGCCAAAAAAATATATACTATAACTCCAATAATGCAATACTAATGATAAACAATTGCAATAATGAGATAATAATTGCAAAATAGAGATAATGATGATGAAACAAGATGATAATGATGATGATAACGATAATTAATGATGAGAATCATGATAATAATGATGATAATAACAGAAATTGTGTCCATATATAATATAAAAAATGGGAAAGAAAACATTCCCAAAAGTCGAAAAAGCGGCAAAATCTAGCGAAATATAGCCTTTGAAGTATACTCCAAAATGACGTTTTTCCGATTCTTTGGTGATTCGGGCAAGTATTAGGGTAATAATGATAATAATACCAGAATTGTATAATCATAACAATAATGAGTAAAAGTGAGAATAAGGGAATTTGATTGTAACATTGAATATATTACTATTATTATTATAATTATATTATTATTATTATTATATTAATTATTATTATTATTATTATGTTATTATTATTATATTATTATTATATTACTATTATCTTAATTATTAGTATTATTGACCAAAAAATCTATTAATAACGGAATAATAACAATAATAATAATAAGTATAAGTATATAATAATCATGCCTAGTGGTTATTTAATATTGTTATTAGTATAATATTGTAATATATCGTCATTATTATTTGCATTGTAGGATAATTGCCCCCCCCCCCCCCCCCAAAAATAAGTATTATAACAGTAATAATTACAGTTATAACGATACTAATTAAGATAATGATATAAATAATTATTAGAAAATCGTCTATGTATTATATGTTATTACTATTATTATTGTTTGTGGTGATTAGTATTATTGCCAAAAATATATACTATAACTCCAATAATTGCAATAATAATGATAACAATGCAATAATGATGCTAATAATTGCAATAATGATGATATGGATGATGATAATGATGATAATGATGATGATAACGATTAATAATGATGATAATCATGATACTAATGATGATAATAACAGGAATTGTGTCCACAATATATAAAAAGGTATAAGAAAAACATTCCCAAAAGTCGAAAAAGGGCAAAATCTAGCGAAATTATAGCCTTTGAAGAGTATACTCCAAAATGACGTTTTTTCGATTTCTTGGTATTTCGGCAATTATTAGGGTAATAATGATCAAATTACCAGAATTGTATTAATCATAAACAATAATGATGGAAAAGTTGAGAATAAGAGGAATTTGATAACATTTGAATATTATTCTATTATTCATAGTATTATTATATTATTATTATTATTATTATTATTTATATTATATAATCTTAATATTAGTTGGTATTGCCAAAAAATCGATATAACTGTAATAATAACAATAAAATAATAATAAGTATAAGTTATAATTAATAATAATGCTAGTGCTTATAATATTGTTATTAGTATAATTATGTAAATTATTACATCATTATTATTGTGTACTGGTAGTATAATTCGCAAAAATAATTATTATAACAGTAATAATACAGTAATAACGATATAATAAGATAATGATATAAAATAATTATTATAAAATCGTTATATTGTATATTATGTTATTAATCTTATTATTGTTGTGGTTATTAGTATTATTGCCAAACATATATATATAACTCCAATAATTGCAATATAATGATAACAATTGCAATAATGATGATAATAATTGCAATAATGATGATAATGATGATGAGAATGATGATAATGATGATAATGATGATGATAACGATATTAAGATGATAATATATAATAATGATGATAATAACAGGAATTGTGTCCATATATAAATAAAAAAGTATAAGAAAAAAACATTCCCAAAAGTCTGAAAAAAACAGGCGGCAAAATCTCTAGCGAAATATAGCCTTTGAGAGTATACTCCAAAATGACGTTTTTCGATTTCTTTGGTGAGTTCGGCAATTATTAGGGTAATAATGATAATAATTACAGAATTGTATTTAATCAAACAATAATGATTGTAAAAAAGTGGAATAAAGAAAATTTTGATAACATTGAATATTATTAATATTATTATTATTATTATAGTTATTATTATTATTATATTATATTATTATTTATTTATTATTATTATTTTATTATATTATCTTAATTATTAGTATTGTCCAAAAAATCTATTCTAAACTGTAATAAAACAATAATAATGATTAGTACAAGTATAATAATAATAATGATAGTGGTGGTTATAATATGTTTTAGTATTATTATTGGAATTATTATTCATCATTATTATTTGTACTGGTAGTATAATTGCAAAAAAATAATTATTACAACAGTAATAATTACCCCCCCCCCACCACCCCCCCTACTAATAAAACGATATTAATAAGATAAGGATATAAATAATATTATAAAAATCGTATTATTGTTATATTATTGTTACTGACTATTATTATTGTTGTGGTTTTTTGTATTATTGCAAAAATATATACTATAAACTCCAAAGTTGCAATAATAATGATAACAATTGCAATAATGATGATAATAATTACAATAATGATGATAATGCTGATGATAATGCTGATAATGTGATAATGATGATGAAACGATAATAATGATGAATAATATGATAATAATGATGAAATAACAGGATTGTGTCAATATAATATAACAAAGGTATAAGAAAACATTCCCAAAAGTCGAAAAAAAAGCGGGCAAAAATCTAGCGAAATATAGCCTTTGAGGAGTATACTCCAACATGACGTTTTTCGAGTTCTTTAGTGATTTCGGTAATTATTTAGGGATAATAATGTAATAATTACCAGAATTGTATTAATCATAACAAATAATGATGGTTAAAAGTGAGAATAAGAGAATTTTGATAACATTGAATAGTATTAATATTATATTATTATTATATTATATTATTATTATTATTAGTATTTATTATTTTATTATTATATTATTATCCTTAATTATTAGTATTATTGCCAAAAAATCTATCATAACTGTAATAAAAAATAACAATAATAAATAATAAGTATAAGTATAATATAATAAAATATTGTAATTATTAATCATCATTATTATTGTATGGTAGTATAATTGCAAAAAATAATTATTATAACAGTAATAATTACCAGTAATAACGATACTAATTAAGATATATGATATAAATAATATTATAAAAATCGTTATTATTGTTATTATTATTGTTATTACTATTATTATTGTTGTGGTTATTAGTATTATTGCAAAAATATATACTATAACTCAATACTTGCAATAATAATGGATAACAATTGCAAATAATGATGATAATAAGTGCAATAATGATGTAATGATGATGATAATGATGATAATGATGATGATAACGATTATAATGATGATATCATGTTAATGTTGATGATAATAGCAGGAATTGTGTCGATATGTAATATAAAAAAGGTATAAGAAAAACATTCCCAAAGTCGAAAAAGCGGCAAAATCTAGCGAAATATAGCCTTTGGACAGTTATACTCCAAAATGACGTTTTTTTCGATTTATTTGGTGATTTCGGCAATATTAGGGAATAATGATAATAATTACCAGATGTAATAATCATACCAATCATTCTCTTTTTGTTCTAAAAAGATGAGAAGTAAAGAGAATTTTGATACATTTGAATATTATTAATATTTATATTAGTTTTATTATTATTATTATTATTATTATTATTATTTAGTATTATTATTATTATTATTTATTATTATATTTATACTTATGATTGAATTATTAGTAGTTATTGCCAAAAAATCTCTTATAAACTGTAATAATAACAATACTAATAATAGAATAAAGTATAATAATAATAATGCTAGTTATTGTTATTATTATTATTATTGTAATTATTATCATCATATATTTGTACTGGTAGTATAATTGCCAAAATAATTATATAATAGAAAATTACAGTAATAAACGATATAATTAAAGATAATGATATATATAATTAGTATAAAATCGTATTATTGTTATTATTATTGTTCTTACGATTATTATTCTTGTGGTTATTAAGTATTATTGCAAAAAATAGATATATAACTCCAAGAATTGCAATAATAATGATAAACAATTGCCATAATGATGATAATAATTGCAATAATGATGATAATGATGATGATAATGATGATACTGATGATAATGATATGAAACGCTAATAATGATGATAATCAATTATAATAATGATGATAATAAACAGGAATTGTGTCCATATATAATATAAAAAAGGTATAAGAAAAACATTCCCAAAAGTCGAAAAAGCGGCAAAATCTAGCGAAATGATGATGATAATACTAATTAAGATAATGATATAAACAATTATCATAAAATCGTTATTATTGTTATTATTATTGTTATTACTATTATTATTGTTGTGGTTTTGAGGAGTATTAATCAAAATGACGTTTTTTTTTTTTCGCATTCTTGGTGGATTTCGGCAATTATTGGGTAATAATGATAATAATTACCAGAATTGTATTATTCATAACAATAATGATGTAAAAGTGAGAATAAGAGAAATTTGATACACATTTGATATTATTATTATTTTATTATTATGATTATTATTTTATGATTATTATTATTATATTATTGTTTATTATTATTATTCTTATCTATTATTATTATTATTATTATTACTATTATCTTACTATTAGTATTATGCCAAAAAAATCTATTTATAAATGAATAATAAACAATAATAATAAAAAGTATAAGTATAATAATTAATAATGACTAGTGGTTATAATATGTTATAGTATCATTCTGTAATTATTATCATAATTATATTTGTACTGGTAGTATATTGCAAAAATAATTATTATCAACATAATTAATTACAGTCATAACGATACTAATAAGATAATGATATAAATAATTATCATAAAATCGTTATATGGTTATTATTATTGTTATTACTATTATTATTGTTGTGGTTATTAGATTATGCTAAAAATATATACTATAAAACTCCAATAATTGCATAATATGATAAACAATGGCAATAATGATTGATAAGTGGATGATAATGATGATACTGATGATGATAAAACGATAATAATGATGATAATCATGATAATAAAAATGATGATAATAACAGGAATTGTGTCCATATATCATATAAAAAGGTATAAGAAAACATTCCCAAAAGTCGAAAATTGCCCCCCCGCAAAATCTAGCGAAATATAGCTTTTGAGAGTATACTCCAAAATGAAGTTTTTTCGATTTCTTTGGATTTCGGCCAATTATTAGGGGTAATAAGGATAATAATTACCAGAATTGTATTAATTAGAACAATAATGATGGTAAAAGTGAGAAATAAAGAGAATTTTGATAACATTTGAAAATTATTAAAATTGTTATTATTCTTTATTATTTATTATTATTATAAGTATTATATTATCGTATTATTATATTACTATGATCTTAATTAGAGTATTATTGCCAAAAAAATCTATTATAACTGTATAATAACAATAATAATAATAAGTATAAGTATAATAATAATAATGCTTATGGTTATAATATTGTATTAGTATTATATTGTAATATTATCATCAATTATTATTTGTACTGGTAGTATAATTGCAAAGAATAATTAGTTATAACCATTATAATTACAGTAATAACGATTTACAATAAGATAAGATATAAATAATATTATTAAATCATATTATTGTTATTATTATTGTTTATTTACTATGATTATTGTTGTGGTTAGTATTATTATTGCAAAAAAAATATTACTATAACTCAATATTGTAATAATACTGATTAACAATTGCAATAATGATGATAATATTGCATAATGATGATATGATGATGATTAATGATGATAATGATGAAGAAATGATGTTATAACGATAATAATGATGCTAATCATGAAATAATGATGATAATAACAGAATTGTGTCCATATATAATATAAAAAAGTATAAGAAAACATTCCACAAAAAAGTCGAAAAAAGCGGCAAATCTAGCGAATAAGCCTTTTGAGAGTATACTCCAAGATGACGTTTTTCGATTTCTTGGTGATTTCGCAATTATTAGGGTAATAATGATAATAATTACCAAGAATTTATTAATATAACATAATGATGGTTAAAAGTGAGAATAAGAGAATTTTGATAACATTTGGAATATTATTAACACTTATTATTATATTATTATTTATTATTATTATATTATTATTATTATATTATGATTAATTATTATTATTATTATTATTATAATATGATTATTATTATTACTATTATCTTAATTATATTATTATTGCCAAAATCTATTATAACTGTAAAATAACAATAATATAATAAGTATAAGTATAATAATATAATGCTAGTGTTATAATATTGTTATTAGTATTATTATGTAATTATTATCATCATTATTATGTACTGTAGTATAATGCAAAAAAATTAATTATGTATAACAGTAATAATTACAGTAATAACGATACTAATTAAGATAAGATATAAATAATTATTATAAAACGTTATTATTTTTATTATTATTGTTATCACTATATTATTGTTGTGGTTATTAGATTATTGCAAAAATATTACTATAACTCAAATAATTTTGCAATAATAATGATAACAATTGCAATAATGATGATAATAATTGCAATAATGATGATAATGATGGATGATAATGAGATAATGATGAGATAACGATAAAATGAGGAGATATCATGCTAATAATGATGATAATAAACAGGGAAAATGGTCAATATAATATAAAAAAAGGTATAAGAACAACATTCCCAAAGTGAAAAGCGGCAAAATCTAGCGAAATATAGACTTTGAGAGTTATACTCCAAAATGACGTTTTTCGATTTCTTGGGATTTCGGCAATATAGGGGAATAATGATAATACTTACCAGGGACTTGTATTAATCATAACAATACTGATGGTAAAGTGAGAATAAAGAGAATTTTGATAAACCATTGAATATTATAATATTATTATTATATTATAATTATTATTCTTAAGATTACTATTATTATTATTATTATTATTATATTATTATTATACTATTATCTTAATATTAGTATTATTGCAAAAAATCTATTATAACTGGTAATAATAACAATACTACTAATAAGATAAGTATAATTAATAATAATGCTAGTGGTTTATAATATTGTATTAGTTATTAGTACTTGAATATATCATCATTATTATGGTACGGTAGTATAATTGCAAAAAATATTATTATAACAGTAATAATACAGTAATAACGATCCTAATAAGATATGATAGAAATAATTTTATTAATAAAATCGTTTATTTATTGTTACTATTATTGGTATTACTATTATTATTGTTGTGGTATTAGTTATTTTGCAAAAATATATATCTATAACTCCAAAATTGCATATAATGATAACAATTGCAATACGATGATAGTAATTGCAATAATGATGATAAAATGATGATGATAATGATGATAATATGATAATGATGATGATACGATAATAATGATGTAATCATGATAATAATGATGATAATCACACTAGGAATTGTTGTCCAATTATAAATATAAAAAAGGATAAGAAAAACATCCAAAAGTCGAAAAAAAGCGCAAATCTAGCGAAAATAGCCTTTGAGAATATACTTCCCAACATGACGTTTTTTTCGATTTCTTTGGTGATTTCGGCAATCATTAGGGTACTAATGATAATAATTACAGAATTGTAGTAATCATAACAATAATGATGGTAAAAGTGAGAAATAAAGAGATTTGATAATAATGTGAATAGTATAATTCTTAATTATTATTATTATTATATTAGTATATTATTATTATTATTATTATTAAGATTAATTACTCTTAATTATTAGTTATTATGCCAAAAAATCTATGATACTGTATAATAACAATAATAATAATAAGTATAGGTATAATAATAATAATGTAGTGGTTATCATATTTTCGTTAATTAGTATCATTATTGTAAATTATTCTCATCTATTATTTTGTATTGGTAGTATAATTGCAAAAATAATTATTATAACAGTTAATAATTACCTGTATAACGATATAATTAAGATAAGATATAAAAATTATTATAAAATCGTTATATTGTTATTATTATTGTAATACTATTATTATGTTTTGGTATTAGTATATTGCAAAAATAATACTCAAACTCCCAATAATTGCAATATAAATGAAACCAATTCGCAATAATGATGATAATATCGCAATAATGATGATATGATGATGGTAATGATGATAATGATGATGATAACGAAATACGATGATAATATGAAATATGATGATAATAACACGGAATTGGTCCATATATTACTATAAAAACAGGTATAAGAAAACATTCCCAAAAGTCGAAACAAAGCCGGCAAAAATCTAGCGAAATATAGCCTTTTGAGAGTATACTCCAAAATGACGTTTTTTCGATTTCTTTGGTGATTTCGGCAATTATTAGGGTAATAATGATAATAATCCAGAATTGTATTAATCATAAAATAATGATGATAAAAGTGAGAATAAAGAGAATTTTGATAACATTTGAATATATTAAATATTATTATTATTATATTATTATTATTTTATTATATTATTATTATTATTATATTTTATTATTATTATTTTATTATTATTACTATTATCTTAATTATTTATTATTGCCAAAAATCTATTATATCTTTAATAATAACAATGTTAATAATAATATGATATAATAATAATAATGCTAGTGGTTATAATATTGTTATTGTATTATTATTGTTATTATTATCATTATTATTATTGGACTGGTAGTATAATTGCAAAAATAATTATTATAACAGTAATAATTACAGTAATACAACGATATTAATGATAATGATATAATAATTATTATAAAATCGGTTATTATTGTTATTATTATTGTTATTACTATTATTATTGTTGTGGTTATTAGTATTATTGCAAAAATATATACTATAACTCCAATAATTGCAATAATAATGATAACAATTGCAATAATGATGGTAATAATTGCAATAATGATGATAATGATGATGATAATGATGATAATGATGATAATGATGATGATAACGATAATAATGATGATAATCATGATAATGATGATGATAATAACAGGAATTGTGTCCATATATAATATAAAAAGGTATAAGAAAAACATTCCCAAAAGTCGAAAAAGCGGCAAAATCTAGCGAAATATAGCCTTTTGAGAGTATACTCCAAAATGACGTTTTTTCGATTTCTTTGGTGATTTCGGCAATTATTAGGGTAATAATGATAATAATTACCAGAATTGTATTAATCATAATAATAATGATGATAAAAGTGAGAATAAAGAGAATTTTGATAATTTATTTTGATAACATTTGAATATTATTATTATTATTATTATTATTATTATTATATATTACTATATCTAATTATTATTATTGCCAAAAACTATTATAACTGTAATAATAACAATAATAATATAGTATAAGTATAATAATAATAATCTAGTGGTAAATAGTTATCTAATTATGTTATAATCATTATTATATGACTGGTAGTATAATTGCAAAGATATTATATATAATAATATTATAACGATACTAATTGAAAGAATAATTATTATATAAATCTATTATTGTTTTTATTATTGTTATTACTATTATAGTTGTGTTATTGTATTATTGCAAAAATATCTATACTCAATAATTGCAAT
>NW_023665281.1:7500-12991 GCF_015228065.2 Penaeus monodon | reverse complement strand
ATCGTAACATAATAGCCATGCATACTACTAGCAAAACCATCATGATTATCCCCTTTATTATGAAGAACATCGTCAATATTATTATTACTAACTTTGCTCTCCCTTTTCCCACTACAAATAATTCACAATCCAATTTCTCTTTCAAAATGTGTCTAAAAAACAGGCACGTGTCGACGGCAGTGTATAACCTTGCCGAGGTGTGTTGCTGCCTCTTTTGTCGCTTGGGTAAGTATCTATTATACATGTCTGGATCTCGTAAAGCACTCAGGAACTCTTCGTCTTTTTTGTTTTTTTTAAGAGCATGTCGTGTTGCCACTCACTTGATGTCTTTTCTTTCGCTAATAGTTTTTTATTTTATTTTATTTTTTTCTTGAGGGGGGGGGGAGAGGGTGTTGGTGGGGGTATTGTAAATACTGTGAATATTGTAAATATATCTGAAATTCGTTTTGGTTTACATGACTTCTGCTTCTTCGTTTTAAGGGGACGGGCTAGATCTAAAAATAGCTCGATCGATAGATGAAGAGATAGATGGAAAGTCGATAGAGAGAGAAAATGTAGAATGTCAGACGTGAAGCTGATAGATAGATAGTCGATAGAAGGAATTAATTGTAAAGGGAATAATTTGACTTGTAGGAATGCGATAACTCTCGATTTAGTTCAGTTATGATAGTCGCTAATGAGGAAATGCGATTATTAATGTTTGTGCTTACCAATGTCTCTGTTATGATTCCTTTCACCTTTTGGTACGAATTTACAAAATATCGATCCGTGTCATCTTTTTTTTTTCTTTCTTTTTTTTTGTAGGGGGAGGGTGAAAGCGTCTGTAGCACAGGACGTAGACGTATGAAATAACAAACTTCTTCAGAATTTCATACAACCTTTTACAACGTCTTTACTACTTCCACAGCAACACAGCAACGAATGCCAGCTTAGCACAGCAGATATCAACAGTACCCACTTCACTCTACAGGAAGACTCTTGGCTCATGATGTGGAGGAGTAAGTAATATGGAACGTGCATTTGATATTACCTTGTGCAACATGTTAATGACGAAAGGTTCATTGTGGAAAGATAGCTAGGAATATACAGTTAATTTATCAGCCCCACCCCCTCCCACACACAAACTTTCATGCTTCAAACTAAAGACCTTTTTTATAACATCTCCGAAGCCCCTGGCATTTTGATACATCCTCAGACATGTTTGCCCTTTACGCGAACATTATTGGAACCTGTTGAAACACCTCGGTTTGTATCAGATTGTATGCCTCTACCTTGCTACAATGTGGCACACTCCGTCGAGCTAATCAGAGCACGATTTATTAGATATATTTCACGTAGTCTCAGGTAGGGATTTATATTTTCATCAATTACGAATCGCATCATAAGTTTCTTGATACAAAATTATATTATAAAGGTGCGTAAAATGTTTTGTACTCTTTTAGCAGTACATATTCACTCGATATGAATAAATCGTGACATTTGCTGGAAGAACATGGAAGGAAGTTTCAACGTGTCCGAGTCATATTGCAGTGGACCGCCTGTATACGACCCCCAGTGTCCCCTACATATACCTTCCGCCCCCCCCCGTACGAAATGAAGGATGGCGTCCACCCTTGACCCACCGAGGAGGCTGCAACCTCGCACGCCTCCTAGGTCGCCCAAAACCCCTGTTTTTATCCCCCGGGGGAGGATGCCCGTCGCGGTGAGGAAAGTGCGACAACAGAAAACGGGAAGCGCACCTCGAGCGTCTCACCTGTGCGGCTTCGTTTCCTTTGCTTGTGTTTTATTTGTTTTACCTTTGTTTTTGGGTGTATTTTGATAAACGTTTTTGCATCGTGTTTTAGACGAATGTTTGCCGGAGTAGAAATGACCACCAAAAAGAAAATGAATTTGCAAAGAAACTTTGAACTGTTATTAATCTTATTCATTATCATTTTATCATAATTTGATTATGAATATTTTCCATTTTTCATCTTTACAATTTTACATTGAACATTTTATGAACTTATTTTATTATGATTTACACTTGTGCACGATGTTTTCTTTTCTTTTCTTTTCTTTTTTTTTACTACTTTACTTCATAGAACAGTTATTCATTATATGAACAAACTTTAAAAGTATTTTGATTATTATATTAACAAGTCTTATAGCTAGTTTTCGCTGCAAATCTTGTGAGAACTAAAACTCAGTTTCGTGGGCCGAGTTAACAATGAAAAGTCCCCGACCCTTGAAGCAGTTCGGTTCGAGTCCAGTTTCAGCTCGAGTTCCAGTGCTGGACTCTGTGGTTGTGGTGCGCAAGATAATGGTGGTCGCGGCAATATATAGTTAAGTGATTAAGTTACATTTTGCGTGAGAGAAGGTGGTTCTTATTTCAATGTTTGTGCTTCATTTTTTTTTTTTTTACTGTGTTTTATGTCTGTTTTGTCTTTGTCTTGAGTTTTAGTGTTTGTGTTTTACTGTGCTCGTGGTTCGTTTTGTTTTGTTTTATCCTTGGTTTTACAAAATAAATAGATACTTTTATAATACTTTATGATAAGTCCCCGACTGTTTGTAAGAAGGTAGGCTGAATACCTAAACTTATTTTATCTTTAAAGTTTAAAAGGCCAACAATTAAAAACCCTAAAGCATCTATACATGCCTCTCCTCGGGATTCTAACCACGCCTACCTTACTTCGACTCATTTGCACAACTACACTTTACACACGCACACTACTGTCGTTCCTTTCCACAATTCTTCTAACCTTCCACCTTGCCCCCCCCCCCCTTTCACCACACACTAGTTCCCGAACGTGCCAATCGGGTGGTGGCAATGACCTCTTTACACCCTTTTAAATGGGACGTTGCAAGTAATAAGCACATCATTATGACGTAGTATTGACTTTGGTGGGTTGAATGTCTTCAAAATCATTTTGTACCCCTATGATATAACGTCACAGGCTCAAAATATGTGTATCTTGATTTGTAAATATAATACAGGCACTAAGCCTGATTGGAATCATCCACCTGTCTGAGATTTGGACTCCATGTGAGCATGGAACTGTCATGAAAAATAATGGATGTAATAGAAAAAAAAAGAAAAAAATGTTTTGTCTTAATCTGAGAAATACTTTTGAAAGTTTCCTCAGCGTAAAAGTGGTGTCTTTCAACAATCGAAGTTGGAGAGTGGTCAGATACTATTTTCCATTTTATTTGAAGCTTCTACAATGTTTTGGTTGTAACTGAAAATTAGACGAACTTATTAATTACTTTCATGATTTTTTCTATTGGCTTTATTCCGGGATTTTTTTTTTCAAAACTTCCTATGTTAGTACAGAATTCGATGGTACTTCGCTGTAAAGCGACCACGAGGCAACATCAAACAATGTATCAAAGTGTTAGGGGTTTCAGAGTTTCACAAAAAAGGCTATTCACGTTTATTTTTTCGCGTTTTTCATTTTACCGACTGCGACTTTACTTCTTCCTTCATTCTCTATCTCCCTCATTCTCTCCCCCCCTCCCTCCCTCATTCTCATTCCCTTCCTCACTCAGCCATGAAAGGCATCAGGTTTTGGATAGCTAACGACGGACGTCTGTACCTGTGGCTACAACAGCTGGTGCCGGTGAGTGAGGCTCAGGCCGCGTGTCAGAGGATTCCCGGATTTCACCTTGGTGTTTACTCGACTCGAAGGTCCTTCTATGTGATCAAGAATTTCTACGAGAAAGATGGTATGTGAATCTACTGTGTACAGAATATTTTTTGGATAAAGTTATATATATATATATATATATATATATATATATATATATATATATCTTTATCTTTTAACGGTAGGTTCATGTCTGAGCCGCCGTGGTCACAGCATGATACTTAATTGTAGTTTTCATGTTGTGATGCTCTTGGAGTGAGTACGTGGTAGGGTCCCCAGTTCCTTTCCACGGAGAGTGCCGGTGGTACCTTTTTAGGTAATCATTCTCTCTATTTTATCCGGGCTTGGGACCAGCAGTGACTTGGGCTGGCTTGGCCACCCAGTGGCTAGGTAGGCACTCGAGGCGAAGTTCCCTGCCCAAGGGAACAACGCGCCGGCCGGTGACTCGAACCCTAGAACTCAGATTGCCGTCGTGACAGTCCGACGCTCTAACCATTCGGCCACCGCGGCCTTGACGATCATGGGCTTCCACGATTTTTCTTGGCAATTCAGAGCGGTGGCTTATATATATATATATATATATATATATATATATATATATACATACATACATACATACATACATACATATATATATATATATATATATATATATTTTTTTTTTTTTTTTTTTTTTTTTTTTTTTTTTTGTATGGTGCCCTGTCAGATTCTGACATTGGCTGTCACAGCATGATACAATGTTCCTTTCCACGGAGAATGCCGGTGTCACATTAGGTAATCATTCTCTCTATTTACCCGGGCTTGGGGCCGGCACTGACTTGGGCTGGTTTGCCCACCCAGTGGCTAGGTAGGCAATCGAGATGAAGTTCCTTGCCCAAGGAAACAACGTGCCGGTCGGTGACTCGAACCCTTGAAATCAGATTGTCTTGAGTCCGATGCTCTAACCACTCGGCCACCGCGGCCTCATATGTATGTGTGTGTGTGTGTGTGTGTGTGTGTGTATATATATATATATATATATATATATATATATATTATATATATATATATATATATATATATATATATATATTATACACACACACACCTCCCGCGTTACACCCCCGCTGACCTCCCGCACTCCCCTCCCTCGCCAGGAACCGACGTGGCTGTCAACCTCAATCTGGTCGACGGACAGCCAACCTGGGCCGACGGAACGAGCCACTACGACACTCACATCTTCTCCATCTACGGCATCATGTTGGGCAAAGACTCCTACTTCAAGCTCTCCGCAGGGGTCATCCGAAACACCGCCGGGAGCGAGCTGGCGCGGGTCCTCTGCCAGCGGACCCTATGACCGGGCGAATCTGGTAACGACCGTTGGGTCTTGAGGGCTTGGGGGCGATCTCTCGGCGGTGGGAGATTCTCTGGCGTTGCGTCTCTTGCAGAATCATCGGGTGGATGTTCAAAATGGCCTTGGTTTTGAGAAAATCGATGATGTTGAAGTGAATTGTAAGATTTTATTGATTTTTTTTGATATCATAAAGAGGAAATGATCATTACAATTGGCATTGCTATTATCACCAGTATTGTCGAAGTAATGATTAATCATTGTTGTTTTTCTATATTATAATCATTATATCACTGTCATTGTTATTATGAATATTATTGTTACCATGGTTATTGTCATGATTACTATTATTATCATTATTAATATTATCTCATTATTCTATTATTACTATCATTGCCGTTGATTTTATCATTATAATTATCTTCATAGTTGCGATAATAATATTTATCATTATCATCATTATTATAATCGTTATTTTAGTTGCTACACTATTTTATGACCAATGTTGATATATCAGGTGACATTTTAATTAAAA
>NW_023665281.1:0-2500 GCF_015228065.2 Penaeus monodon | reverse complement strand
AGTTGTGTAAACCCTTCCCGATAGAAATTTTTAGGTCCTACGCCTGGTATGTAAAACTGGGAAAATTATTTCAAATCTGGGTATTGTTGATTACCCTCTCCTCACCACCAAACACACACCCAACCTCACACACCACCAACCGTTGTGTGTGTGTGTGTGTGTGTGTGTTGTTATATATATTTTGTTAATATTTTGTTTATATTTATATATATTATTATATTATGTTGTGTGTGTTTTGTGTGGTTTTGGTGTGTGTGTGTGTGTGGGGGTTTTATAATATTCTCTCTCTCTCTCTCTCTCTCTCTCTCTCTATATATATATATTATATTATATTATATATATATTTATAATATATATCATTAACCCCTACTTACACACTACAAGCACACACCACCAATAAAAATATTTTTTCAAAAATTTTAACAAAAAAACTGCCAGGAGTGCTACGGGCACTAAAAACCAAAAATAGAAATTAAGTACCATGTACTGGTTTTTTACAGAATTTTCAAAAACGAAAAAAAAATTTCCTCGATTTCTATCATGTCGAAAAGTTGTTCTGTGCAGAGCCTGCGGAGTACAACGTATTTAAACAAAAAGACTGGGAAAATATAAAAACAAAGAAAAAATTGAGAAAATTCTCCTACGAAAAAAATAAATTTTTAACCACTGATGTACTCACCCAAATCCCAAAAGGGAACCCGCGTACTCCATAAATTGGTGCATTGTGTTTCGGGAATACCTGGGGGAAAAGAAAGAGTAATTTATTCTTTTTAAAAAATAAAAAAAAAAAGGAATAATGATGCTCTTTTAAAAAAATCGATACTAAACAGCGACGTTTCTTCAATAAAATTTTCATTAACAAAAAGTGGTTTTTCTTTATCAAATTTTAAAAAATAAAACAAAGCATTAAAACGGATATTAGATGCGACGTTCCCACCCAAATAAAAAATGATTGATTGATTTAAAAGTAAACATTGTAAAAGAAAACGCTACGATTCAGAAAGGAAAACAGCAAGGGCTTACACAAAGAATCGGAAGAAGCACTGGACTGCCTGTGTACCATCGCCCCCTTCAACCCCGTGAAACTCTCCTCCCCTGACCAACGTCGCTAATTACCCACTTTCCTCAGGGGCGTGTGTACCACGTCACCCCCGTTTCCCCCCTGCTCGTATCAGAAATGGGTTCATCGTCCCCGGGTACTGGCCAAAACTTGTAGCTTCCCGTTCTGGTGTTTTGTGAGGTGTTGTGGGTTTTTCGTCTACCTATTTTCGTTGGTTAGATACTGATCCTAACCACCGTTCTATTTGTTTCTTGTCAAAAAAGTTGTAGTTCATTATATTCATTAGATTCCCTCTGCTGAGGTTCCTCCCCTACGATCGTGGGCCCAAAGTTTGGTATGGTATTTATTGTGTATTTTTTGCTTAGTTTCCTCCGGCCGATTTTCCCCCTTTTTTAGTAGTATTTAAAGCAGTCCGTTTTTATTCAAATAATTCCTACGGCTTACTGCTATTTCGTCTGCTTCAGATCCAAGGGGGTGGGGCCTGGAAGGCAGGCCGAGGGGCAGCGCCCCCCCCACAGCGGCCCCATGGCGAAGGGAGGAGGCGTTTTTTAGGGGCGCTGAGCTGCAGAAATTTCAACGCAGTTTTATTGTATACAGTTTTTTTACCCCAAATGTGTGTGGTGGTAATTTATATATATATATATTTTTATATTATATTATTATATATATATTAATTATTATATATATTTTTATAATTTATTATATATATATTTTATATATTATATAATATTTTAAAATATTTTATATATATTTTAATATTTTGTGTTTTGTTGGTTATAATATATTATAAATATATATATATATAATTTTATATTTATTTTAATGTTATATAACATATATAACATTATAATTTCACATTTACACATATTGCACACACACACACCACACCCCCACACACCACCACCACACACCCCCACCACACCACACACCAACCACCACATATGTTGGTATATTGTATATTAAAGTACATATATAATATATATATATATTAATATATAATAATATTATATATAATAATACACCACATATCACAACATTTTTTTATCATTAATATTATATTTTATAATTATATTATATTATTATATAATTAATACATATTAATATATTATATATATATAATATAATTTATTATATATAAACATATATCATTATATTCAATTATACACTATATCACACACACACACCAAACCCCCCCACACACACACCACACACACACAACACACCACACACCACACACACATACACACACCATAGTGTGTGTAAAAATTTGTATATATAATGTACATATTTTATAATATTATATATATTTATAATAAAATTTTATATATATATATTATATATATATATTATATTTTTACTTTATATATACAATATAAATTTTATTAATTATATTTTATATATTTTTATATATTAAATATTATTTAAAAAGTTTTGGGTAAA
>NW_023665280.1:5000-35000 GCF_015228065.2 Penaeus monodon | reverse complement strand
AAACCCCACACAACACACACACACACACAAAACACAAAAAACCACACAAAAAAACCAAAACAAACATAATAATAAAAATAGTTTAAATAAATATATAGAGATATATATTATTTATGAAAAATATAATATATAAAGATGTAATAAGATAATATATAAAAAATAGGTAAAATTATACATAAAAAGTATAGAACAAGGAAGACATACAACCCCAAACCACCCACACCCCAAAACACCAACAAAAACACTTTAATTTTAAAGATAAATTAAAAATATATATATATATAATAAAATTTTAATATATTAAATAATATTTATAATATATATAATTATATATATATTTTAAATAATATTATTATATATATATTGTGGGTGTGTGTGGGGTGTGGTGTTTTTGGTGTGTGTTTGTGTGGTGTGGGGGTATGTGTGGGTGTGGTGGGTGTGTGGGGGAGAGGAAGGGAGTGAGAGAGAGGAGGACAGAGGAAAAGAGAGAGGAGAGGAGAGAAGAGAGGGGAGAGGAGGGAGAGAGAGAGAGAGAGAGGAGAGGGAGAGATAGAGAGAGAGAGAAACAGAGGGGAGAGAGAGAAGAGAGAGAGAGAGAGAGAGGGGGAAAAGAGGAGAAGAGGGGGAGAAGAGGGGAAAAGGAGGAGAGAGAGAGAGAGGGGGAAAAGAGAAAGAGAGGGGGAAAGAGAATGAGAGAGAGAGAGAGAAAACACCCACAAAACACAAGTATATATTTTAAGTTGCGTGGTGTGTGAGAGGGGGAAAGAAAATGATAGTTATTTTTAAATATAGATATATAAAATTTAAAATATAGATATTATAATAATATATAAAATATTATATATATATTTATATATATATATATGTTGTATACTAATACACAGGGATTACATATGGGGCTATTAGGGAATTATCATCTATCTATTTTATCTATTATCTATCTACATTATCATCTACTATCTATCTGTCTTATATTTGTATATATAATATTTATATATTATATATAAAAATATATAAAAAAATATACACAAAAATATATATACACAAACCCCACACACGCACGAGCCACACACAACCCCACATACGAAACACCACCCCCACACACACACAACACACACACAAAACACACACACCCCACACACACAAAAACACACACACCCACACAAAACACCCCACACACACACACACACACCAAACACACAAACCCCCCAAAATGCATACACACACACACCCCACACGCATGTGTGTGTGTATGTTTGGGGGGTGTGTGTGTGTATGTGGTGTGGGGTGTGTGGTGTGGTGGGGGGAGGAGAGAGGGGAGAGAGAGAGAGAGAAGGGAGAGGGGGGAAAGGGGAGAGAGGGGGAAAAAGGGGGGAAGGGGGAGAGGGGAGGAGGGGGGAGGGGAGAGAGAGAGAAACGGGGGAAAGATGATTAATATAATATACATGAAATTATATAGTTTTTTTTTTTTTTTTTTTTGTTTTTTTTTCTTTTTTTTTTTTTTTTTTTCAAAAACCCATTTATTCCATGCGGGAAAAAACCCGGCCTCGTCAATTCTTTTATTTGGAGGTTTTTTGGCAATCTCACCCTTGACTGATTGGATCCCCTTCCTAATAAAACCGCGCCACGGCCCCCTTTCCCCTACAACACCTGGGTTTGACTTCTAAGGCGATATTGTTTTCTCCCCCGTGAGAGGGGGTTTGAGCGAGCAATCATTTTTACGACGCCGCGGGGGGGAATTTAAAAATCGGGTTTTAATGGTGTCCATTACTCTAACAATGGATCGTTGGGGCAGTCATATTTTATATATTTTATAAAAATATATATAATATAATTTTAAATTATATATATATAATATATAAAATTATATAAAAATATAAAATAATAATATATATATTAATAAAATATACCATATATAATAATAGAGGAAAGAATAAATAGATATTATAATAAATTAAATATATATAAAATATATAATTTTATAAAATTATATATATATGTTTATTTTATATATAAAAAATTTTAAAATTTTTGAAAATATGACATATTTATTCATTTTTATATATATAATAATATATATAATTAATAAAATATATATATAGAATTTTATATAAATAATTAAAAAATAATATGATAAATATATATATATAATATATAAATATATGTATATATATGTATTATATTATATATATCATCTATCTATTACAAATCTATAAAACTAATATATAGAAATATATTAATAAAATATATATATATATAATTAATATAAAATATATATATATATTAAAATATATATAATTTTAAAATTTTATATATATATAAAAAAACCCCACACCCCGCGCGCAGAAAAACACCCCAGACAAAAACACACACACCCCACACACAACACCCCCCAAACACCACCACACACACACAAAAACCCCCCACACACCAACACATACACACACACACCCCACACAAAACACACACACAACACACATATGGGGTGTGTGGGCGTGTTGGGTGTCTGTGGTGTTTTTTTATGTGTGTGCTTTTTGTCTAAAATAATAAACACAATATATATAAAATATATATTTATATATATATAAATATAAAATATAGAATACATGCATTTTATATATTAAGAAATATATAAGATAATATATATAAAAGGGGGAAACATTTAATGATTTAAATATACAAATATTAAAAGTATTTTATAAAATTTTAGATATTTATATAAAATAAAATATAGGTTTATGAAGTAAGATATAAAAGAGAGAAAATTAAAATATTTTATATATGATATATACATACAAATATGTATATAATAGATATATTTTAATATATAAAATTAAAATATTATATAAAAATATATATATATTAAATTAAATATAATATTTTATATATATCATATTTTTTATATATATTATATAAACAACACACACACACACCCCAAAAATTTTATGATATTATTGAGTTTGATAAAAAACATATTTTTATACACAATATAGGTATGAGTGTGTGTGTGTGTGTGTGTGTGTTTTTGTGTTAGAGAAGAGAGAGAGAGAGAGAGAGAGAGAGAGGAGGAAAAGGAAAAAGGAGAGAGAGAGAGGGGGGGGGGGAAAATGATACATTATACATGAATATATAATAAAATAAAATATATATATACAAATATATATATATATTAATTTTAATACATAAAAAACACATGCCCCAACACACAGACACCCACATATATGGTGTGTGTGGGTGCTGTGAATATATTTATTTTTAAAAGGAATACATTATTTTTATATGATAAAAAAAATAATATATAATATGAGAAAAATATATAATAATAATAATTTTATACATCAAAACACAAACACACACACAACACAAAACCACACACACACACCACACAACACACACACCCACCCCACAAACACCAAAACACACCCCCAAAAACCCCACACCCCACCCCACACCACCACACACCCCACACCCCAACACCCCACACAAAAATTTTATATAATATAATTAAAATAATATAATTAATAATAGATATATATATAAACATACAATAAAAATTAAAAATATATATATATTTTATATATTTTATATAACTATATTATATAAATTAATATATATTTGTTGAAAAAAAAAATTTTTTATATAAAAAGAATATAATATATATATATTTTATTATAATATGTATATATATTATATTTTAAAATTTTATAATATAATAGAAAATTTTAAATATTTTTATATTATATAATTGGGGTAGGTATAAAATTCATTTTGGAAATTTACATAAGGTACACATAAATACATATTTTTTTTATAAATCTACAAAATTTTACACACATAAAATAATACATACAAAATATATATATAAAATTTTATATATTTTTAATATATTATATATATTATATATATAATATATATATATATATAATAATATTTACATTTTTACACACATACATAAAATATATATAATAATCTATATATATATTATATTATAAAAATATATTTTATATATATTTTATTTTTATATGTGTGTTTGTGTGTGTGTGTGTGTGTGGTGTGGTTTTTGGGGTGTGTGTTTTGTGTGTGTGTGTGTTTGCGTGTGTTTTAATTTCGTATGTTTTTTTCCAAAGAACTCCTAAAGAAAATGGGGAACACAAAATTTTAAAAGAAACCAAACCCTTTCCCGTTGGCCTCCAAATTCTCTTTTATTGCCCACAGATAAGAAAGGGGGTTCAGCAATGTGTGGGTTAAAGGTTTGTATATCGTTATTAGTTTTCAAAAAATAATATAAATATTTATTAGGGTAGTTTTTTGGGGATATTTTTCCCCATCTTAAAAAGGTCGTTTTTAATTTTTTTTTATCCTTCATCTTTTCTAGACAACAAATTTTGATAAAGTTTTTAACATTTTAATTTTCATAGTTATAATTTCCTTTTCTTTTTATATAGAAAATTTCCGATTCAAAATTCTTTCCCAAATCATATCATGATTTATATTTCCGGGTCGTGTTTTACAGATTTTGTTTAACACATTTTTCAAAACATTTAAAAAAAAAGGGTTTTATTAAAAAACCAAAAATTACTTGCATTTCCCTCAAACAAAAAACCTGCTCAGCGGGTTTTTTTCAATTTAAATATGGCACACCTTTAAAACGAAAAAATTGGGGTCGATTTACCATCTCTCATCTTTGGGAAATACTGGCCAGGGCAAGTCTCAAGGGGCCCTTCTTTTTGGGAAAAAGGGGAACAAATCATACCTCTTTTGGTAATTTTAAATATTATATAGAAAGAATAAAAATAATTTTTATAATAGATTATAGTTTAATATAAAATAATATATATAGATAAAATATAAATATATATATATATATAGATATAAAATATATATATTAAAGATATATTTTTAAAAATTTTTTATATATATAAAATATGGGATATATATTTTATAAAATAAGATATATATATATATATAAATTATAATTATAAATATAGAAATATAAGGAATTATATTAACATATATATATAATTATATTTTATATATAAATATAATTAATATAATAAAATATTATGTAATATATTACATATATATATTTTATATATATATTATAAAATATATTAGATATAATATAATATATATAATATAGAACCTTTAAAATATTGAAAAAATGTAGATAAGGAGAATGAGAATGAATATCTTCCCCAATACAAAAAGATGTTTTTGCCCCTTTCGACGGCGTTTTCGTCAGAAATAAGTATTTAAAGAAAGACCCCGCAAAAACCGGTCAAATACATTCTTTGAAATTGAAAGAATTTCTTTTCCCCATTCATTACCTTACTATCATCTATCTATCTAATATATAAAATTATATATATATTATATATAAAATTATAAAATACTTATATAAAATTTTTAATATAGTATAATATTTTTATATATATAATTATATATATATATTATATTATATAATATAAAATTATATATATATATATATATTAATAAAAGGGGAAATACAAATTTAAATAATTTTTTCTTGCAGACTAAAACATAACAGAGGGGTTTAAAACTACAGAAAAGGGGGAAAGCATCCAGGGAACAGCGAGAGCCGGCAGAAAAAAAACAATTGGTATTACTTTATGATTTAGGGAAATGACAAGAATCAAAAAAAAATGCTTTTTTTTTGAAAAATGTTTACATTATTGAAAAAATTTATACGTAACATACATACAACAACTTTACCATATAATATATTTTAAATAATAATATAGATAAATATATATAAATATATATATAGAATAAGATAATTATTTAAAATTTTATTGAAATTAATATATATTTACATATATATATAATAAAAAAATATAATATATATATATAAAATTTTAAAATTAAAATTAAAATAATATATCTTATATAATTATTATTATAAAATATATATAAAATATATTATATATTTTAATATATATATATATATGGTGTGTGTTTGTGTGTGGGTGTGTTGTGTGTGTGTGGGTGTGGTGTGTGTGTGTGTTTTTTTTGGGGTGTGTTTTGTTGTCGCGTATACTTTGGAGATAAAAAATAAGAGATAGAAAAACATATGTAAATATGAAAATTTAATATTTTTTTTTTTTCCCCAAATATTCATTTTAAACTTTAAAAAATGCGAATAAACTTTATATAATATATATTAATATATATATAATTTTTAATATATATATATATATATATTTTAATATAAATATAATATATATGTATATAAATATAATATATTTTAATTTTTTTTTTTTTTTTTTTTTTCTTTTCTTCTTCTTCTTTTTTCTTCTTCTTCTTTTCTTCTTTTCTTCTTTTTTCTTTTTCTTCTTTTTCTTCTTTTTTTTAATACATCTAATAAAAACTGTTTTCCGGGTTTGAAATTTTTAACCCCGTTAAAAGCAAAACGGGGAAAAACTGCACATTTTCAAAAAAAGGAAAGGGAAAATTTAAATTGGTTTCCCCGTTTTTTAAAACCGTTTTTACCCCCAGGGCCCAAAAAAACCTTTTTGGTCCATGTGACTTTCCTTTCGGGTTTCCAGGGCTTTTTAAGTTTTTCCCTCCGGGTAATTTTGGAAAACCCCGTCAGGGATCCCACAATATTTCGGGAAAAATTTTTTAAACCTTTTATTCAAAAAGTTTTTAAAAAAAAGATAAAGGGGGAAAAGGGGTGGGTGGGGGGATGGGGAAAAGCAGATATCACTGAAAAATCACTTTCTATTACGGTGGGGCGCCCGGATTTCAGGAGCATTGCCTAAGGGAAAAGGGGGGGAAAAAGCGGGAAGTCTCGAAAAAAATTTTTTAAAAATTTAGATTTTAACAAATTCGGGGGGGTTTTTAAATTTTCTACTCCCTTTTTCTGTTGCTGAAAAATCAGCGGGTTTACTTTAAATTCCCCTCCGTTTATCTCCCCAAAAAAAAAAGGGGTCTTTTTTGCTGCTTTTTTGTATGCATGGGGGTTTAATCCCGGGTGTGGGCCCCAATTTTCCCCCTGTAGTTTTCAGGAAACCATCGGGATCACTCTCCACATATACCCTTTTCGAGTAATTTTCTTTAGAGCTACCCCCAAAGTCGGTAAAAAATTAGAAGAAAACTCCCCCCTCCTAAGCGGGCCGGGTGTTTCGAGACGACGACATTGAGGCACAGTTTATGTGTGGACATACTGAAACCTAAAGCATTACCCCCCCCCCCCCGAAAACGTATTCATTCATATTTGAAAAAAAAGGGGAAGGGGCTGGAAATTTTTAATTTCCAAAGCTATGCAAGTTAACAGGAGAGCAAAGGGGGTTTGGTTTCATCCAAAAAATTTAAAAAAAATTTAGTAGCCAAGGAAAAAAAAATCCCCAAATTTGAAAACCAAGAAATGAATTAGTATGAGAGAATAGGGAAAAAAACTATAATTTGTGGGCAAACCCCCGACTGAAGAAAATGTGAATCATATTCAGTTTTAAAAAGAATACTGCTGACCCCACAAAGGTTTAAAAGTTATATTCGGACATTGAAGGGCCCTTTCCACAAAATAGGGGAAAAAAACAAATGCCCTTGCAAACCCTATTTGTCATCAATGTCACTGGGGGGGGATTTTCAAACCAAACCCGTCGTTACAAGGTTTCCCTTAATTATTTTAAGCCCCCCAAAAACCCCAAAAGAAATTTTACAATGTAGTAAGTTTATTATAAGGTCAATGATTACATTGTAAATTAATTCCACAGACTTTTTAAGAGGGGGGGAAAATCGGGGTCGAATTTTTTTGCAATTAGCTTAGTTATGTGCATTTTCAGCCCGTGGGAGCCTTAAACTATTCGGGCCTACGGGCTCACCCGCCAAAATTTCCCCCCCTCTTTCCCAAGGGGCAGTCATAGTTTTCATGCATTGCACCTAGTGGGTTTTAACCCAAGGGAAACAGAGTTTACTAGTTTTGAAAAAATATGCAAAAAAGAATCCCCAAAAGGGCAACAAGAATTGTGAAAAATTTAAAAACCGAACCCCAAACTTCCCCCCTGTTTACGAAAAAATATTTTATATAAATACCCAAAATTTGGGGTCAAAATCAAAAAGAACCCCCCCTTTTACGTTTTCCAAAAACAAAATTAAAAAAACCCGAAAAAGGGGAGTACCTTTGCCCTGACAACACCGATTCTTTTCAAATCAATGGGTACAAAATTTTAAATAAGTAAAAAAATTTTTGCTCAGCGAAACATTTCCCCTAAAAATAAGGGCCCCATGGACGTTCTGACCCCCTTTGGGAAAAAACGGACCTAGGGAAAATATACGGAGGGACCCAAAAAAGACAGTGTTCCCCCCCTGCATACTTAAGCAGTATGGACTTTCAATTATAAATGAGCATCTTTTTAAATCTATCCAATGCATATGAAGCACATGAAGGGTCCTTGCAGTCTGGGGGTAGAGCAGGATGTGCTTTTTTTTGTATATAAAAAAAAATATCTTTAAGCACCAGGATGAGGAAGGGGTTTTTGGGCGGGCTAGCCCCTACGCAAAATGAGTTGGGGAGGAAAAACCCGGGGGACCCAATTTCTATTGAATCAAAGGGTCGGGGGGAATATTTTGTGATTTCCCGGGTGCTTAAAGGTTTTGGGAAAACTCTAGGGCAAAAGGTGCAGTTAATATGCAAATGGGCATCAGGATAAAAGTGTATCGTGCAAAAAAAAACGAGGCCCTGATATAGTTTTTTGTGGGTTTTCCCTCCGCATGTTGGAACCCCCGGAAAGATCATGCTGTCACCCGGGAAAAATCCGCACATGACAAGCAAAAATGGGATATTTGATCTTTGGGGGTACCTATTTTCCCGGATTTTATTTCAATATTTAAAGCTTCCTTTAAAGAGGGGCTGACTGAGTTAATTATTCTCAAGCCCCCTTGGGAAAACTGTAGAAAAAAGCCATTTAAACCCGGTTTTTTGGCAAGGAAAACATTTTTCCCTTTTGGGTTTTTTAAAAAAACAAGAACAAGACAGTTTTGATATTTTGGGCCGCAAGAACAGGCTTGGTATAGATTGTATTGGCAGGGCCCCGTACAGTTTGTAATGTCGAAAAAAAAACTAAGTGTAAGGGTAATGAAGGAAAATAAGCGAAAGCCCTTTGGGGGATTTTTTTTTCTCAAAAGGGGCATGGTTACAGCCTTTTAGGCCCCTAGCTTTAGGTATGGAGAAAATATGTAACTATTTTAATCCTCTGATGTCTTTTGAAAATATACTTTTATTATATCCTAAATTTGGAAAAGTAGAAACAAAAGACGCATATCAAAAAGTAAACAAGCCCTTTCCCCGACAAGCTGGACCCCCCCGGGGGTGGGATGAGTAGAAAAAAAACGACTGTAAAGTTCCTTTCGGGAATTGATATTTGTACTTATCATAATAAGTTTTTTGCCTAAAATTTAAAAAGTAATACCATTTTATGTTTTAAAACCCGCATCAAAGTACCCCAGGGTTGCCCCCGCCTGTTTCAGTTAGCCCGGGTGGTAAAATAAAAAACCCAAACTAAACTAACTTTCCCGGGGCAGTTGGGCAGTGTAACCCAAAAACAGGACGTCATTAGGATTCCCCCCTGTTTTGGGCCCATTTTCGGGGTTTAAACCCCCTTCCAAATGAGTTGTCCTTTTAACCCCGAGCATGGGGTGGGTGACATTCCCCCAAATTTTGGGGTTTGGGTAATATTTGGGCAGGGGAACGCGTGCTGTACAAACGACCCTTGGGAGCCCCTGTTGAGTGGTTTCCCCGCACCCTCCCGCGCCCGACCCCCAGGAAATTAAAACAACCCAAGGGAAGGGGGATGGGACAACCCCCCCCTCACTGGGCCATCATGGAGGGGGAATTGGGGGCATGCTCGCCCCCCCCCCCCCCAATGCCAAATACTTTCCACCCAACCCCACAGGGAGGGGGTTTATTCCAATGGGAAAATAGGGGTATGAACAGTGTGGATTCGACTGCCGACCCGACGCCGAGGGCGAGGGACCAAAACCCCTTCAGACGAAGAAGAAGAAAGTGGAAAAACCCCAACCCCAAGACACCAGCAACCTGACCCCAGGGGGAAAACAACCCGGAAAAAAAAAAAACCAAACAGCAAAGAACCTCACCCCCCGGGGAAAGGTTTCATAGACTTGGGCCCTTTCCCGGGAAGGGGCAAAGTTAAAACGACAACGAAGACACCCCCACCATCATGAAGAGGTTTCGTTAGGTGGGGAGGCCCAATTTTGGGCGATCTGGCACCGTAACTGTCCCCCCCAAAAACCCCCAAAAAGCACCCCCCCCCCCGCCTGCCCTGACCGTAACCCCCGATTGCGGAGTGGGGGATGCCCAGCCCAAACCCCACCCCAAACCCCGTGCTGTTGTACGGGACCAAACCCCCAGGGGAAATTCCCCCAATACCAGAGGGGTTTCCCCCTCCGAGGAAAAAAAATGCCCCAGGAGAAAAAAAATGGCGAAAAAATCAAGAAAAAGGGCCCAGGAAAAAAAAAAGCCCTAGGGAAAAGAAATGCCGAAATTTAAAAAAACTGATAAAAGGAAAAAGTAGGGCAGGGGGGGAAAAAAGCTTTCTTTAAAGATGTTGGGGATGAAAAAAAAATAAGAGGTTTTTGATATTTTTATTTCCCACGATACCATCGAAAAAAGGGTCACTAAAAACGGTGAAGGGGCAGGGAAAAAAGTGAAAAAGATGCCCACGAAGATGTTCAGGGGGAAAAGGGCGAACGTGGGAATCAACAGAAAATGATATTAGGTGCGGATTATATGTATAATATAACAAGTGGAAGCGCGCAGGGTCAGTGTAAAAAAAACCCAAAATGCACCACAAATATGAAAAGCTGTACAAGAAAAAATTACCCCTAAAGGGGTTTTTTCAAACAAAAAAATTTTACCAACAGCTAATCAAAAGGGTTTGTGATGGGCGACAAGGGGGAAAAAATTACTTTCTTTCAAGAATATATGTTGGGGGTCAACCGTGAATTTAAAGAATTGCCCTTTTTATATTCATAACCGTTTTTGGTGAATTATCTGTTTACAAGAGCCTTTTACCTCAGCCATAAAATAAAAAAATGCCCCCCAAAAAATTTGGGGGGTACCCCCCTTCCCAAAATTAAAAAAGACCCGGGCCCATTTAAACCCATTGTTAGTTAAACCCCTACCGCCCCTTTAAATGGTGAGAAGTTTTTTTCAAAAAGTGCAAAAAACATTTATAATTTGGGAAAAACCTCTGGGGTTTTTTTTTCTGTTTCAAAGTAATGCAAAGTGTAGAAAGTTTCAGACTGATTCAATGCCTAACTTTCAGAATTACGGCACAATAGGGATGGGAATTTTAATGCTAACATTTTTAAATTTGATGATAGCCAATGCAATGAAAATGGCCGGGAAAAGTTGGGACCCTTTTTTTGAACAAAAGAACTATGGGCCATATATGATAAAAGACAGGCAAAATCACGTGGCGGGGGGGTAGATTTTGTAATAGGAAGGGATCTTGGGATGGAAAAAGTCAGAAGGGATGCTTGCGCAGAGCTAATCCCCCTTTACCCCTTTTCAAAAAGTTTAAAGAGATACCCCTGTTAATAAATGCAGTTGGGAAAAAAAAAATGGCTTAAAAATTTTTATTCCTCCTTACCTTGAACAGACTTTTAAAAAACGTATTTTTGACAGGGATGGGGCGATTACACAGTAAGAGTGTTGATACATTTTTCCCTGGCCATGACGAAAAATGGTCACTGATTACTACAATACCCGGGTATGGCCAAAAAAAAACCCTTTAGGGAAAAAACAACTAAAACGCTCCAAACAAACCCAAGGGAAAAAAAAAGCGAGTTAGGAGCCTTTTATATCTACCCAAGGCCCCACAATATCAGTGGGCAACGTTTTTTTCGTTTCTTTAAAGGGTGATAAAAAAAAAACGGGAATTTTTAGGGAAAGGAAAAAATTTGAACAGTTCCCCACAAAGCATTAAAAACCTCAAGGGCTGAGGTCTGGAAAAAAAATTAATTTGACTCTAGGAAAACCAAAATAACACCCTGCAGTTCCCTAGCCCCTTGCAACCAAAAGGGCTGGAAGGGGTCCAAATTTTAGCCCACTCCCCCAAATATTCAGTCTAAAATTTCCCCGTTAAAATTTTTCCATTGAGATTTTAATGTTTGATACCCACCCCTCAGGACTTTTTCTGAGGGCCCCCTGAGGGGAAAAAACAAGCACTGATCAAAAAGGAAAAAACGGTTTAAACCCCCGGTGAAAGGGTGGAATTACCTATTAGAGTCCTCTGCCTTATAGTCAGGGTTTTGATAAAACCCCCCTTTTTCCCTTATACAGGTTTAAGGGTTTTTCACAAGGTTTTGCCCCGGCCCCCTGGAAAAACGCCAAATTTAAAAAATCCCTATACCGGAAAAACAAAAAACTGATAAAAAACCCAAAATTTTTATAAAAATTCTTAAAGTATGCAAAGTTTAGAAAGGATAATTTTGAACAGACCGGGGCACAGGTTACAAGGCCCAAAAATTCACCGACCTACGGATTTTTTATCGGGGTGTTGACACACAACATTGCCGCAGAGTACTTTTCAAATTCAATCCAGGGAAGCCTACGGTTTTTTTTTGACCTTTTAAATTTACTTTTGACATTGCCCAAAAAGAGAAGGGGTTTTCCCAGAAAAATTTGTAAGCTTGGGATCCGGGGGGGAAATTTTTGAGCCGGGAAATTTGAATGTACTTTTGAAAAAGGGTTTGCAAAAGGGGGTTGGTTTAGGGGAGGAGAAGTTCCACCAAAATCCTTTTAAATTTGGGGCACCACAGAGAGGAGTTTCAAATCTATGTGTTCAATGCCTAAAGCAAGCTGGTTTGGACATATTCCACTTGGGGGTGAGAATTCCCTTATATGCTATGATACAGGGTGATGGGGCATAGTTGGGCAGAGCATCCTTTACCCAAAAGAGGATGCAAAAAATTTTTCGACTTAAAAATCAAAAAACAAAGGGGTATTTGGGGTGGGTTTTTTAAACTTTTGCTGAGGGAAAAAAAATGGCTCTGAAAACCCCTTTTCATACCCCCACCCCCCTTTTTTCATAGGTGACCAAGTATAAAAATTTGGGGGACCCAAAAGATGCAGGGCCCGTCCGTCCTTTTAAAAAAGAGGGGCTTTTTGGGAGAGATGGAAAAACCTTGAAAGTTCTTGTCGGAAAAAAAACGTTTGGGATCTATATTTAAACTTTCTAGACTGTTTTTCTTTACTTTTACAAAGGGCAGTTTTGGACTATGCACTTGTTTCAGTAAGGGAAACAAACATAAATAGCTTTTTAGGGAGTGCAAAATGAAGCCCCCGGGGAAAAGCAAGGATAGTAAACATGAGATCAGAAAATTTAAATTACCATCCCTTTTTGATAGAATAATATTATTTCCCCCATAATTAGGGGGCAAAGCTTTGAGGGAACCATGTTTTCTCAAAATTCCCCAAAAAAATGCAAAATTTAAAATTTCGCAAGTAGAGGAAATCACCCCACACGCGCGCCTCTGATAAAAAAAAAACTTTATGAAAAATTTCAAAACTCAATGTTCCAATTTGTAAAAAACCAAAAAGGGCGATCCATTCTTTCCCTGGGGAAAAATTCCCCAAAATGAACGGTGCACCCTTTCAGATTTCCCCCCACACACACACACAACACACCACACCCACACACAAAATCCCCACACCCCAAACACACAAAAAAAAGAAAAGAAAGAAAAAAAAAAGAGAAAAATGGTTTTTTACATGACGGCGTGTTAAAAAAAAAATTGCGATAGAACGGTTAAAAAGGAAACACCAATTATGGGCGATATATATGAGTGTTTCGCTGGGGCGGACCCGTACAATCTGGGGTACAAAGTGGTTGGGCTTTTGCTGATACAAAAAAAGGAAAAAACGACAAGTTAATATGGAGAACAAAGTTAATTGAAGGGGACAGTGGGGGCGGGGGAACCCCCTGGGTGGGCCGGCAGGGAATTTTTAGTGTCTTTGGTTTTCGCGACTCCAAAGTGTTTTTTTGGGCCCCTAATTTCTTTCAAAACAGGTTTGGGGATGAGGAAATTGTAAGTTGGGTTAAAAAAATAAAAATAAAATTATGTAACAGAGGGGCAAATTTTTAAAAATTCAATTTGTTTGGGTACCATTAAAGTGGGAAAGGGACAAAAACACGAAAACATAGACAAATTGGCGGAGGAAAAATGCCGCCCAAAGTTTCTGTAAAAAAAGATCTTGGGAGGCCCCCTGCTAGTTTTTACAATTTAAAAAAAATGTTCTCATTTTTTTTTTTTAAGTCACTGGCTGGGATACTCAAACCAACTGTCGTTACAAGGTCATTACTCATTGTAAGCCGCCCATACCAACAGAAGTTTTACAATGTAGTAAGTTCATTATAAGGTCAATGATTACATTGTAAATTAATTCCACAGACTGGCAAGAGAGGGCAGATCGGTAGTCGATTGTTGCAATTAGCTTAGTTATTGCATCTCAGCCTCTGGTAGAATTAAGCTGTTCTAACTCTACGGGCTCACCCGCCAAGTTTCACGTCTCTTTCCGATACGGTCAGTCATAGATTATCATGCATTGCACTAGTGTTGTACAAGGAATCAGAGTTGACTAGTTTAGAACATATGCAAAAATGAAGCCATAAGGACAACAAGAATTGTGAATATGAGAACCGAACTAAACTTACCCTCTGTTTACGAAAGAATATTATATATAAATACCACATTTGGTGTCAAAATCAATTAGAGAACCCTCCATTGTACAGTTTTCCAAAGACAACTAAAAACACAGAACAGAGGAGCTACCTTTGCATGACAACACCGATTCTTACTCAAATCCATGGATACAAGTAACATGTAAACAATTAGCTCAGCTGAACATACCCATAACTAAGACCTACATGGACGTTCTGTACCCCCGTGGAAAATGTCGGACCTAAGTAATATTATACGACTGCACCCAAAAAAGACAGTGTCCCCCCTGCTATACTTAAGTAGTATGCACTTGCAATTATAAATGAGCATCTTGAAACTCTGATCCAATGCATATGAATGCTACACTGACGGTCCTTGCAGTCTGGGAGTAGAGCAGGATGTGCTTTTGTTGTATATAAAAACAATATCTTGAAGCACCAGGATGTAGGAGGGTTCATGGACTGGGCTGGCACTACGCAAACTGAGTTGACAGGAATACTTATGGCCACCGACTTTCTATTAAATCAAGGCTCAGGGGTAATTTTCAGCGATTCAAAGAGTGCTTTCCAGGATCTGAACGCTCTCGACAAAGGTGCAGTTAATATCGCAAATGACATCAGGATAAAACGTGTATCGTGCAAAAGAACGAGGCCATGATATACGTTTGTGTGGATTTCCATCGCATGTTGGAATCCCCAGGCATGATCATGCTGATCACCTGGCAAAGTCAGCACATGACAAGCAAAGTGTGGATATAGATCTTGGGGTACCTATTTCCAGGATTTTATACAATATAAAGCTTCCTTTAAAGAGGACTGACTGAGTTAATTAATTCTCAACGCCCTGAAAGCTGTAGCATAAAGCATTAACCGGTTTAGGCAAGATTCATTCACTTATGGTATATAAACAAGAACAAGACAGTGTGATATTGTACCGCAAGAATCAGGCTTGGATATAGATTGTATTGGCAGCTCAGTACAGTTTGTAATGTCGAAGAAACTAAGTGTAAACTGTGTTATGAAGAATATAAGCGAACGCTTGTACATTCATATCTCAGAGTGCATGGTTACAGCCTTTCAGGCCACTAGCTTGAGGTATGGAGAACTATGTAACTATTTCAATCCTCGATGTCTTAGAAGATATACTTATATTATATCCTAAATTTGGAATGTAGCATCAAATGACTGCATATCAAATGTAGCAATGCCTTTCCACGCCCAAGCTGTACACCGGCGTGGCAGATGAGTAGATAAACGACTGTAATTGTTCCTTTCGTAATTGATATAGTACTTATCATAATAATGTTATTGCCTAAAATTGAAATGTAATACCATTATATGGTATACCCATGCATCAAATGTACCACAGCTTTCCACGCCTGTGCAGTTAGCCAGGGTGGTAAATAAAGACTAAACTAAACTAACTTTCCGAGGTCATTGTCAGCTAGTAACACCAAGCAGGACGTCATTAGGATTCTCCTGTGTTCTGGACGATTTACGGGTTAAACCCCCTCACTGAGTTGTCCATTATACCAGAGCGTGTGTGGGTGCACATTCACCAAATTGTGTTGTATACTATGGTCAGGTAACAGCGTGCTGTACAAACGACCGTTGGCGAGCTCTGTTGAGTGGTGCTCGCACCCTCCCGCGCCCGACCGCAGGAATTAATCACTAAGAAGAGGATGGGACAACCACCCCCTCACTGTGCCATCATGGAGGTGAATTGGGACATGCTCGCCCCCCCCCCCCAATGCCGACTACTACCACTCAACCCTCCACTATGGGGGGGCTTGATTCCAACTGAACCTAGGGATATGAACAGTGTGGTTTCGAGTGCCGACTCCGACGCCGATGACGAGGGATTCCAACCCGTTCAGACGAAGAAGAAGAAAGTGAAAAACCACACCGAATGACACCAGCAACCTGACCGAGAAAGCAACCGGAAAAAAAGACCAAACAGCATGAACACGTCACCCCCGGGACAGGTACATTAGACTGGCCTTTCCGGAAGACACAGATACAACGACAACGAAGACACCCCACCATCATGAAGAGGTGCGTTAGGTGTGGAGCGCAAGGTGTGACGATCCTGGCACAGTAACTGTCCCCACAAACCGCCACAAGCACCCCCCCCCCCGCCTGCCTGACCGTACCCATCGATTGCGGAGTGGTGATGCCCAGCCCAAGCCACACCCCACCCAGTGCTGTGTGACGTCACCAACCCACAGGAATTCCCGCAACTACCAGAGGGATTCCCCATCCGAGGAAAAAGTGCCACAGGAGAAACAAATGGCGAAAAAATCAAGAAAATGGCCGAGGAAATAAAAAGCATCAGGTAAGAGAGCTTGCTGAATTGAAAAAAACTGATAATGGAAATGTAGACAGGGAAAACGTGCTTTCTAATGATGTTGGTGATGAAATACTAATGAGGTTTTGATATTATTATTACCCACGATACCATCGAAGGATCATCTAAAAACGGTGACGACAGTAACAGTGAAAATGATGCCGACGAAGATGTTCAGGAAACGGACGAACTGTGGGAATCAATCAGAAAATGATATTAGGTGCGGATTATATGTATAATATCAACAAGTGGAAAGCGCGCAGACTCAGTGTAAATAAACAAGATGCACCACAAATATGCAATGCTGTACAAGAAATATGCACACTAAAGGGCTTTATCAAATACAAATTTGACCAATCAGCTAATCATAGGGTGTGATGGGCGACAAGAAAACAATTACTTTCTTTCAATGAATATATGTGGTGTCAACCGTAGAATTAATGAATTGCTTTTATATTCATAACCAGTAATGCTGACATTATCTGTTTACAAGAGCCCTTCACATCAGCCACTAAAATAAAAACTGCCCCCAAAATTAGAGGGTACCACTCCTCTACGAATATAAGAATGACCAGGCCTATTGACCTATTGTTAGTTATACCATACCGCATAAGCTGGTGCAGAAGTTTGATGACAATAATGTGCAATAACATTTAATATTTGAACCGCCTCTGGGTTTTTCTCTCTGTACAATGTATATGCAAAGTGTAGAAAGTTTCAGACTGATTCACTGCCTAACTTTCAGAATTACGGCACAATATGCATGGGAGATTTTAATGCTAGACATTATACATTTGATGATAGCCAATGCAATGAAAATGGCGAAGAGTTCCGACATTTGTGAACAGTAATTCTATGACCATATATGATACAGACAGGCAAACTCACGTGGCGGGGGCAGGCTAGATTATGTAATAGGAAGGGATCTTGTGCATGGAAACGTCAGAAGCATGCTTGCAGCAGAGCTAATCTGTGACCACTTTGCAATAGTAACGAGATACACTGTTAATAATATGCAGTCTGCAAAAACAAATAGGCTTAAATTTCTATTCCTCCTTACCTTGAACACGACTTTAAATCACGTATTTATGACAGGTATGACGATTACACAGTAATGAGTGTTGATACATTTTCCATGGCCATGACGAAAGTGGTCACTGATTACTACAATACCTGGGTATGTCCAAAGAAAACCTTCAGGAACAACAACTCACAACGCTCCAAACAACCTAAGGGAACAAAAGCGAGTTCAGGAGCCTTTCATATCTACAAGCACGACAATATCAGTGACAACGTTATTCAGTTTCTTAAGGCTGATAAAAACTACGGGAATTTCAGAAATGAACAATTTGAACAGTTCCTACAAAGCATTAACAGCTCAATGTCTGAGGTCTGGAAAAAAAATTAATCGACTCTCAGGCAAACCAACTAACACCCTGCAGTTCCATAGCCCTCTTGCACAATGGGCTGGAGCGTCCAAATTGAGCCCACTCCCTACAAATATTCAGTCTAAAATTGCACGTAAATTTGCCATTGAGATTGAATGTTCTGATACCGACCCCTCAGACTTTGCTGAGATCACTGAGTGGGAACGGAACAATGCACTGATCAAAGGAAAAAGCGTCTAACCCAGGTGAGGATGGAATTACCTATAGAGTCCTCTGCCTTATAGCTCAGGTTCTGATAATCCCCTTTTGCATCTATACAGGTTAAGTTTGTCACAAGGTATTCTGCCTGGCCCCTGGACACGCAGTCTAATCATCCCTATACCGAAATCAAACACTGATAAATACCGACCATTTTCACTAACTTCTTATGTATGCAAAGTTCTAGAAAGGATAATTTTGAACAGACTCGGGTACAGGTTACAAGGCAAATATTTCACCGACGTACGGATTTCTATCGGGATGTAGCACACAACATTGCCTGCAGAGTACTTTTCAAATTCTAATCCAGGGGAAACCTACTGTTTTTCTTGACCTTAAATCAGCTTTTTACATTGCAAACAGAGAAGTTATCCTAGAACAATTAGTAAGCTTTGGCATCCGGAGTAAGATATTGAGCCGGATTTGAATGTATCTTTTGAACAGATTTGCAAGTGTCTTGTTCAGGGGAGTGAGAAGTTCCACTTCACAATCCTTGAACTTGGGACACCACAGAGAGGAGTTCTCAGCTCTATGCTGTTCAATGTCCTAATGCAAGCTGGTGGCACATATTCCACTTGGGATGATGAATCCGTTATATGCTATGTACAGGGCTGATGACATATGTGTCAGAGCATCATCACAAGAGAGGATGCAAATAATTCTCGACTAACTCACAACAAAGGCTCATGAGTGTGGGTTAGTCATCTCTGCTGAGAAAACAATGGCTCTGAACCCATGTATCATACCCCCACCCACTTTCGCATAGGTGACCAGGAGTATAATATCTCGGGGTGAACGTAAAAGATGCAGACCTGATCCGTCCTTTAAAGAAGAGACTCTGGGAGAGATGAAACCATTGAAAGTTCTTGTCGGTAAAGAAACGTGGCATCTATATTAATCTTGCTAGACTGTTTTACTTGACTTTTACAAGGTCAGTTATGGACTACTGCACTTGTTGCAGTATATGGAATCAAACATAAATAGCTTTGAGGTAGTGCAAAATGAAGCCCCGGGAACAGCAAGGATAGTAAACATGAGATCAGAATTAAACTTACCATCCATTTCTGATAGAATAATATCTATTTCCACCATAATTAGGGTCAAAGCTTTGAGGGAACCATCGTATCTCACATTTCCCAAAACAACTGCAACATAAAATTACGCAAGTAGACGTGACTAATCACACACACGCGCGCCCTCTGATACATAAAATCTTCATGAACATTACAAAACTCAATGTTCCAATTAGTAAAATACCAAAAGGTCGATCCATTCTTCCATGGAAGAATTCAACACTGAACGTGCACCTTACATGTCTACCACACACACACACACACACCACACCACACACACACACACACACACACACACCAAACACCACACAACACTCAACACACACAACAAAAAAGAAAGAAAGAAAAAAAAAAAGAGAAAAAATGGTGTACATGACTGCGTGTTAAAACAAATTGCGATAGCAACGGTAAAGGAACACACAATCTATGGGCGATGATATATGAGTGTTACGCTGACGGATCTGTACAATCTGGATACAAAGCTGGTTGTGCTTGTGCTGTATACAAAAATGGCTTACTACGACAAGTTAATATGAGAGTACAAAGTTAATTGAGAGTACAGTGGGTGCTGGCACCCACTGGCTGACAGGCAGTGGAATTCTTAGTGTCTTAGTGTTTTCTGCGACTCTCAAAGTGCTCTTTGGACACTAATTTCTTTCAAAACAGGTGGCGATGAGGAATTGTAAGTTGCATTAAGCGTAACATAACTTATGTAACAGAGCGCAATTTCAATATTCAATTTGTATGGATACCATCTAATGTGGCACGCACAAGCACGAACACATAGACAAATTGGCGGAGGAAACCTGCCGCAAAGTTACTGTAAACATAGATCTTGGGATGCCTCCTGCTAGTTGTACATATAATAAAATGTTCTCATAAGGAACTAGTAGATCTGACGAACACTCAAGGGCCTGAAAACTGTACCATAAGGCAATACGATCAATATAGAGACTGCAAGCCTTCTTTGGTTGGCACCGAAGTCGGACCAGACAATTGACGTGGCATTTCAGACCACCTAACATGAGGTATAAAGAACTATGTGATTATTTCACATCTTTCCACTACATGTGCGACCGTTAATGGCTCTTGATATCCCTCACAAAGTGCTTCACTTTTAGCCATCATCGGCCGATAAGTCAGTCTTGTGTGCCCGATTCTTACTCTTATTAATACAACTTATACTTTTCAGTTGGGGTAGATGCTGGTCATCCAGCTGACTAGGTCTCTCACAGTTTGATTCTAGAGGTATGCTTCCATTGTTCCCTCCATCGTGAAGACAACTCCTGATGCTGGGTTTCAAGTTGGTGTGTGGGAGAGGAAAACAAGCATCACAGGGCTGAGCGGCAGCTGCCTTGGCCTTCTGATCAGCTCGCTCATTCCCACTGATACCAACATGTGCTGGCACCCAACACAGTTATCTTTTATGTGTTGACATTAGTGCAAGCCAATCTTGAACCTCCCTCACCACTGGATGTGATGAGCTCTTGATTACTTGCAAGGCACTATGAGAGTCACAATATGTTATAATAGAATAGCACGTTTATAGCACGTTTGTAGCCTTCACCTTTAACTGTTTGATGTGAGGCACCCCTGTAAGCCTTAAGTCAAAATTAGACCCAAGTACTTCACCTCTTAGACAAAGTGCAGTGGGTTTGCTCCTAAATATAGGGAAGGATGGAACTTTCCTCGAAATGCATAGCCATGGTCTTGCTTGAAGAAAATTAAACCCATGCATGTTGTGTACTGCATGTGTCCTAGAAACATCCTGAGCAGTGCAGTGTAAAATCATCCACAGATTATGGATTACACAAGCCAGCACTTGGAACGACCTATACGATGTCATTTATAGCATAGGCAAACAGGGTCACTCTTAAGACACTCCTTGTGGGACCTCTTACAGCTGATCTTCTAGGGTAGAGAAACTGTTTCCCACCCGAACTCTAAACTTCCTATCAGCAAGGAAGCTTTGTATGAAGGTAGGTGATGTTCCTCTTAAACCAATGTCATACAGCTGCATGCCATGCTTCAAATAGTATCATAAGCTATTTTTACGTCATAGAAGACTGCTAACCTGTGACGTCACTGTGTGATGGAATTCTGTATAGCAGTTTCCACCCTCACAAGTGCATCTCTGGTCGATCTGAATTTTCTAAACCCATATTGATATTGGGTCAGCACATTTTCCTTTTCTAGCAGCCATGTCAACCTGAAGTTTGACATTTCTCCATCAGCTTGCAGATGCAGCTGTGACAGAACTTGGTCTTTAATTCCCTGGTATGGAAGCATCCTTGCCAGGTTTAAGGACAGAAATGATTATAGCCTCTTTCCATATGGATGGCACTGTGCCCTCCCTATAGATACTATTGAATAGGTCCAACAGGAACTTTTTGGGAGCTCTACGATAATGAGATATCATTTGGTATGGAATTCGTCATTTCTGGGGACTTATGGCAGAGCTGCAAAGCAGAGAGACCAATGGCAAGTTGTGTGGAAATTCTGCTGCAGTCCTACTGAAGAGCGACCACTGGTGTCGTTTCCTGTTCAGCATGAAGAGTGGAGAATCAGGCAGTGTAAGATGCTACAGTGGAGATCTAAGCCATGGATTTAGAAAGCTCATTTGCAACATCTGTTTTGTCTGTGAGGATTATGCCATCTATCTCAGGGCAGCTGGTGACATGGGATGTACTCTTTCAGTGATCTTATGCACTTTGTCTCATACCCATGGTAAGGGGTTAATTGACGTGACATACTGTCTCTGCGACATCCGTCTAGCCTCCTTTAGCACTTCGCCTGGCCTTGGCTCAGGTCTTTTATAATGGATCTAAGTTACATTGCTAGGGGGTCGTTGCTAAGGGCTTAATGCAACTTTTCTTGCCCTGACAGCTTGTTGGCATTCATCAGACCACCATGGTACTGGAGGTCGATGATAATATCTGCTACTTTTGGGAATGGATGAAGGTGAATTTGTGATGTGAAGTGATTAACAGCATCTTGAACATACTAGAAATCATTCACAGATCCTTGCAATACTGCAGTTGATCTAAAAAGATTCCAGTCCACTTTTTACAAGTCGCATCTCTGCACTCCATTGGCTGGAATACCATTCACCTCCTCTAAAAGTGGTCGCTTCCATGACCTGCCAAGTGAAATTCAACTGTGAATCAAGTGAACCAATTGAGAATGTTCCAGTTTGAATTTGGAAATATATGAGAGTGACACTATTCAGTAAACTGCATCTACTCTTAAGAACAAAGACTCCAAGACCATCCTCATGGGTTGCACAAAGTGTCTCCCAGAGGTGATGCCGACCACTGAAATCTCCAAGAATAGAAATGGTGTGGCAACTGCCCAAATAGAGCTTCCAAATCATCTATGTTGAATTATTAAAGGAAGAAAGATGGATGCAACAGTGTAAGGTCTTGTCAAGCCTGTTCTACAAACCTTCACCTGCAGTGTTGTCTGCAGGTGGATGGCCTGGAAGGGAATATCCTAGCAACCATTACTGCTACTCCTCCATGAGGTCCATTATCAAAGGTCCCATAATGGGCTTGAATTTGGAATTCTCTCAGGGAAATCGGACGATTTTCCCCATAATCTCATGTAGGCATACACAAACAAACTGAAGGTATTAGATGTTGCAGTTCTTCCAATTTGCATGAATTCTCTGACAGTTCATTGGTATCCAGTTCTTCAAACTACCTCTTCATAAGGTTGTTTGCAGCACCTGTGGTTCCGGCCTGCCCCAAATCTTTAGTCTGTCCCTTCCCAGGATCTTGGGAGTACTTCTGAAGGACTGGAACTTCTTTCCACAGACTTCCTTTGGACAGGCTCAGGATTCTTTGCTTGGGCAAAGGATGGACCTTTGGTTCAGGAATATTCTGCTTAGCAGTGGAGGCCCCTGTGGATGTGGTAGCAGCAGGGGCTATCACTAATGAGGCCTCTGGAGCCCTGCCTGATGGCTCCTAAGACCCCACTCTGAGAGGGGTCTTTTGAACAGGCTTAGGATCTTTTGCCTGGGCGAAGGGCGTACTTGAGCCTTTACTTCAGGGGCATTCTGCCTAGCAGTTCAGGCCCCTGTGGATGTGGTGGCAGCTGGAACTGTCACTGTTGAGGCCTCTGGAGCCTTCACTGATGGCTCCCCCTAATGGAAGCCACCTTGCCGCAGTGGGGGGGCTTTGAGGTCCCAATGATCTGGTGAGCCGGGCGAGAGCGCTATCCATACTGGAGGGGTCCACCAGTGAGGGATGAGACAAAAATGGCTTCCTGGTGCACCAAGGCCTATGAGAGGGGATGGTGCACCGACCCCTGGTTCATTCCATCTTGGACCAGGGAGAACTCCCCATGTGTGTTTGCCGTGTGTGGAAATCCCGTATTACCAGGGGACAGGAGTCCTGGAGGTTGAGCAATGCTGCACGCTGCGGCCCTGCAGCTAGCGACCCCACCTATTTGGTTCTTTATTCTGGTTAGACAGGTGGCTTGATAAAGGGCCCCATTTCAAGTCAATCGGCTGGTCAATATGGGCTAGGGTCAAGCAGGCACTGTTCAGTCGGTAGCGCATAGGTCGCGCGACTGCCAACAGAACTGTAATAGGGGCCTGCTTTATATTTCCTCATTACCCCTGTGGCAGTTGGGAGATTTTGAAGCCCAACTATAGCTTCCCCTTATGGACTCCATGGGGGTCTATCTCTCTCCCTGACGCCCTATGCAATCCCCCCGACGATTCCCTCTGGAACATCACATGTTGTCCCTTTGGAACCTTTCCAGCTTCCAAAGGGCAAGAATGGGAATCATAATGTTTTCCCGGGTTCCCAAACCAGGTAAAAAGGGAAAAAGTCGTGCTCAATCCACTAAGGAAGTCTTACCTGGAAAATATGAGAATATTTCATATGGTAGTCCTAGTAGTAAAGATCATTGCCTGGTGTATCAATCATAGATCTTGATATTTTTGAAGTACATGGGAAAAAATAGTTGAATTTATGTCAACGTGATCCTCCATCACCCCACAGCGAGAGGGTAGCCTGATAGTTGAGGTTTCGTCACCAGATGAGAGTGACCGTCTGCATGTGTAGTGACATTCCTGGGGCTCAAGTTCATTTTTCTCCTCACAAAATCCTAAATCAGTGAAAAGGGAATTGTTCTTTCCTGAGCCTGATGGGGTATTCTGAGGAGAAACTGTTAAAGGAACTAGAGAATTTTAAGTAGTGGCAGTAAAACGTTTTAGGAAGAAAGTTGATGGTTTGGAACATTTCGAAAACCAGCTCTTCTTCTAACTTTAACACATTAGTCCTTCCAGAATCGGTTAAGTTAGCAGGTACCCCTCAAGGTAAGCCATATTGCCCAACCCTATGAGGTGCTTCCACTGCCGGGGTTTTATGGGCATGGAGCCAACTCTTGCCGTTTAATTTGAAAATGACAACCAAGAGTATGTGTAAGTGTGGTACAACAGGTCATCAAGGAGATGACAAACTGTCCAGGTCCAATATGCTGGTACACTCCCAAAGAAGCTGATGAAGCTTCTTCAAAGCAATGTAAAAGGTACAAATTTGAAAATGAAGTATTGGTAATAAGGGGGAAAGGTGAAAGTTATTTTCCAGGGGCCCAAGCGACGTGCCCGTGTGTGCTTGCACAGCCAGGTAGGTCCTTGCTTTGGTTCTAGCCCATCCTCCTTCCCACCAGCCCTGCCCTCCAATGCTTCTTACTGCACACACTCTGCCACTTCCTTTAACCTCAGTCCCAAATTGCTGACACTGCCTCTGGTGATTTGCTCCACCAGAAACGGAGTAGGTGAGGGTCTATTGAGGAGACTCCTCCTCCCAAAGTAAGGTCTTTGGAGCCATCATTTAAGGCTCCAGAGGCCTAAACGGTGACAGCTCTAGCTGCCACCACATCCACAGGGGCCTCTGCTGCTAGGCAGAATGCCTTTTGAAGTAAAGGTCAGGCATGCCGTTTGCCCAGGCAAAGGAATCCTGAACCTGTCCAAAAGACCCCCAGCTGCCACAACATCCACAGGGGCCTCTGCTGCTAGAAAGAATGCCCCTTAAGCAAAGGCTCAGGTCCGTTCTTGCCCAGGCAGAGAAATCCTGAATTGCCCAAAGGAAACCTGTGGAAACTAGTTCCACAGGTAAACAACCATTAAAAAGGTACTCCCAGGATCATGGAAAGGGACAGCCTAAAGGTTGGGGCAAACCTGACCACAGGTGCTGCCAAACACCCTTATGAGAAATAATTTAAAAAACCCTGGATACCCTAACCCAATGAACGGTCAGGGAATTCATGCAAAATGGGAAGAACTTCAACATCTGATAGCTTCATGTAATCAGTTTGTGTATGCCTACAAGAGATTATGACCAAGGAAAATCATCCCATTTCCTTAAAAGGTTTCCCAAGTTCAGGCCTATTATGGGACCTTTGATAATGGACCCCCATGGAGGAGTAGCAGTAATGGTACGCATGATAATCCCTTCCAGGCCATCCACCTGCAGACAACACTGCAGGTGAAGGCTGTGAGAACAGGTTTGACACGACCTTACACTGTTGCATCCATCTCCCTTTTCCCCCACATAATCTCAACATAAATGATTTTGGAAAATCTACTTGAGCATTTGCCACACCCATTTTACTCTTGGGAGTTTTCAATGGTCGGCATCACCTCGGGGGAGACACTTTGTGCAACCCTCGAGGAAGGGCCTTGGAGCCCTTGTTCTTAAGAGTAGATGCAGTTTACTGAACATGACACCCCACACATTTCAAAATTCAAACTGAGACATTCTCCAATATAGACCTATCAATAGGCCTCACCTGATTCAAAGTTGAACTTCACTGGCAGGTCAGGAAGACTTACATGGGAAACGACCCCTTTCCAAAAATTTTGGAGGAGGTAATGGTATTCCAGTCAATGGAGTGCAGAGATGGCAACTTGAACATGCAGACTGAAATCTTTTAGATCAACTGCAAATTGCCCAAAAATCTGTTAATGATTTCCAGTGTGTTTAAGATGCTGTTAATCACTTCACATCACGAATTTTACCTTGCAGCCGAAGCATCCATTCCGAAAAGTAGCGGACAGTACCGCGACCTCCAGTACCCCTGGTGGTCTGATGAATGCCAACAAGCTGTCAGATCAAGGAAAGCTGCATTAAGGCAGTTGAAACGACGCCCCAGCATTGTAACTTGATCAGTTACAAAAAGACCCGAGCCAAAGGGCCCGGCGCGTGCTAAAGGACACTAGACGGATGTTGTGGATACAGTTGTCTCCTTGATAACTCTGGGTCCCCTTAGCATGGGTTGGGACAAGGTGCGTAAAATGCTTTGGGAAAGAGCACATCCATGTCCCCAACCTGCTCTGAAGATAGATGGCATAATTCACACAGACAAAAAAGATGTTGCAAAAGAGCTAGCTGGAGCATCTTACACTGCTCGATTCTCCATCTTCGTGCTGAACAGGACAACACCCAGTGTCGTTCTTAAGGGGGGAGTGCAGCAGAAGTTCCATACAACTTGGCCATTTTTGTGCAAGGAGAGGACTCTGCTTTGCAGCTCTGCCATAAAACTGCCCCAGGAATTGACAATTCCATACCAAATGATATCTCACTACGGAGAGTTCCCAGAAGTTCCTGTTGGACTTATTCAATAGGATTTTATAGGGAAGGCACAGTGCCATCCACATGGAAAGAGGCTATAATCATTCCTTTTCCTAAACCTGGAAAGATGCTTCCACACCAGGAAATTACAGACCAATTTCTCTCACCAGCTGCATCTGCAAGCTGCTGGAGAAAATGGTAAACTTCAGTTTGACATGGCTGCTGGAAAAGAAAATGTGTTGGACCCCATACAATATGGCTTTAGAAAATTGAGATCGACCACAGATGGCACTTGTGAGGATGGAAACTGCTATATAGAATTGTTCGCACAGCAACGTCACATGTTAGCAGTCTTTTTTGGGCCTTGAAAAGGCTTATGATACTACTTGAAGCATGGCATACTCAAGAAGTTGTATGAAAATTGGTTTAAGAGGAGCATTCCTACCTTCATACAAAACTTCCTTGCTAACAGGAAATTTAAAGTTTTGGGTGGGGGGAAAAAGTTTCTCTAACCTGGAAGATCAGCTGGAAGGGGTCCCACAAGGGAGGTCTTAAGTGTGACCCTGTTTTCCATTTTTATAAATGACATTGTAAAGGTTGTTCCAAGTCTGTCTCATGTAATCTGTATGGGATGACTTTACACTGTACTGCTCAGGAGGAAGCTTACAGGATGTGCAAGGACACATGCAGGCTGCAATAAATCAGATTGTACCGTGGACAAATATCATGGGTTCAAATTTTCCCCAAGCAAGACCATGGCTATGCATTTCCCCAAACAGGAAAATTCCATCCCTTTCCCCCTATTTAGGAGCAACCCATTGCAGTTTGTCCAAGAGGTGAAGTGCTTGGGTCTAATTTTTGACTCAAGACTTACATAGGTGCCTCCCATCAAACAGTTAAAAGTGAAGGCTACAAAAGCACTTAGAATTTTTGTGGTTCTTTCACATCTATCTTGGGGTTGCAGACCGCAGAACGCTTCTACGGCTTTACCGAGCGCTTATACGAAGTAAGCTTGATTATTTATGTGAGGCTATTCATCTGCAACTCCACTGTTCTCTGGATGTTGGACTCAGTTCATAATGAAGCTCTCAGAATCTGTACTGGGGCTATCAAGTCTTCACCTGTGGAGTCCCTGTATGCTGAGAGCGGAGAACCACCTCTTTCATTACACCAGGACTACATTAACCTGATTTTTCTACACGATACTGCAAAGAATTCCGGGATCTCCTACACCAGATTGGTTTTCAACCCCCCCTTGAGGATTTCCGATCCTATGGTAGAGAATGAGGAATCTTGTGAAAGATCTTAATCTAAGTCTCACCAAGGTTCTGGCTGTTGGGAATCCCCAATTCCCCTTGGACTAATCAAGTCGAGCTGGATTTGTGTCGAGCAACAAGACTGACTGATGGGCTGTGATGGCTAAATTCAAGCACTTTTTGAGGGATGAAAGAGCCATTAACGATCCCCACATGTAGTGGAAAAATATGCAACATTCTCAGACCAAAGAGTATGTACTTGTTCCACCATATCACTGAAAAATGTATTGGGGGAGGATTGTGATATAAAGGGTCTTATTTGTTTTTTCTTAGAGCATAATGTTTATGCTTTCATTTTAAATATATTTAATGTTATTTGTAAGATGTTTATTGATAGATTTTTAAAGTTTTAAATATCTTAATATTTATTTAAAAAAGGCATTCGCTGCTATGACCTTAGCTGTTGACGTGGCAGATAATTTTTAAAAATTCAATAATCACTGATGGCTCCAAAGACCTTACTTTGGGAGGAGGAGTCTCCTCAATAGACCCCTCACTCATACCCCGTTTTTTGGTGGAACAAATCACCAGAGGCAATTTCAGCATTGAGGACTGAGGTTTAAAAAGGGAGTGGTAGAAGTGTGGTAAGAAGTATTGGAGGGGAAAGGATGAAGGAGGGTGGGGTAGAATGAAGTAAAGGATTTACCTGGTTGTGCAAAAAAGAACACGCGCCACGTTGCTTTGCCTCTGAAAACTGACTTTCTCCTTGCTCCTTATTACCAATACTTCTTTTTAAGTTTTCTACCTTTACATTGCTTTGAAGAAACTTCATGAGCTTCTTTGCAGTAGTAACAGCATATTAGACCTGACAGTTGTCATCTCCTAGATGACCTGTTGTAACACACTTCACACACACCTTGGTTGTCCATTTTCCTTAAAATAGCAAGAGTTGGCTCCATGCCCATAACCCTAGCAGTGGAGAACCACATGGGGTTGGGCACATATGGCTTTACCTTGACGTGGTATCATGGCAACTTAACTGACTCTGGAATGACTAACATTTCAAAAGTTAGGAGCTGGTGTCGACTGTTCCAAATCATCAGTTTCTTCTTAAAACGTTTTACTGCCACTACATTAAAATTCTCTAGTTCCTCTTGTGGGTAGAAATACAAATTAGAATCTTAATTTCCTCACCCACCATAGAGTCCACAAGGGGAAGCTATAGTTGAGGCCTCAAACAGCCACATGGGTAGTGAGGAAGTATACATATCCACTATTATACAGTGCTGATGATAGTCACAGACCTGTGCGCTACCAACTGAAACACCGTCTGCTTGACCCTAGCCATATTTGACCAGCTGATTGACTTGACCGGCCTTCATCAAGCCAC
>NW_023665279.1:10000-12994 GCF_015228065.2 Penaeus monodon | reverse complement strand
GGAAATTTAACAATTTTCACTTTCAGAATGATCAGCAAGCAAAATTCGAAACTTGGAGATCGAGGAGTCATCCGGCGCCCCTCGTTCCGGTTTCCGGCATATGACCCTTATTGGACTTCAATAATTTGCAACTGCCAGACACGGGGCCCTGGTGGTCTTCGTCGCGTTTTAACCAAAGCCAAATTTAAATATTCGAGAGAGCTATCCCAAACGTATTTTAAAAATTAGATGATTGAAATTTTCAAAAAATAGTCAGAAATAGGAAACCGATTGGTTCGCAACTTGCTTTGAAATGACAGAGAACTAGGGAAATTCAATAAAAAACAGAAGCACATTTTCGTTTCCGTGAGACTGTGTGATAAAAAATCAAAAAAAAAAAAAAACACAAAAGACGTCGACGGCGCCTACGAGGATTTTTTTCCACTTGGTTTGGAAGGGATTCGATCGCTGGCCTTCCGCGGGGGAAGGCAGCGACCTATCCTTTTCCCCCATCGCTGTCTGATTACAAAAGACAGAGATTTGTCTATTTAAATGCAATTTTTCCCCGTAATGATTAAAAAGTGATTAATTTATAAGTGTTTGCATGAGTCAGTGAATGAGTGTTCGTGGCGTGCGTGCGTGCGTGCGTGTGTATGTGTTGTGTGTGTGTGGGGCGCAATATCAATGTTGTTTAGAAGAACATTAAGTAAAAATAGGATAATGGCAGTATCTTAATGCATCAACATTCTATGGAATTGAATTATAAATATGGTAGACATTTATATCAAGTCATGTCTCGGAATTTAAGAAGTATCTTTTACGTGTGAGGCTACATTTGTTAACGAAAATCTCGCTTTTTAGACTTAACATGCAACGGCAGATAATTACACTGGGATGTTCAACCCATTTAACTCATTTCAGAGGAACTGATAAAGTAATATGCAATTGTTTTGCCTAAAAAAAAGTTGATGAATCAATGCTCCTATTGATGTATTATTATAATTCTTACCATTATCATCATCATGATTATTTTTAATATTTCAACCTATTACTTTTCTTCGAAACAAATGGCGACTCAGAATAAAATAACAAATCGTTCCTTTGTCAACCTTAGGCCTCGTACTATACTGTTCTCTTCCTCGCTTCCTCTCTCTTTATCTCTCTCTCTCATTATCTCTCTCTCTCTTTATCTCTTTCTTTATCTCTCTCTCTCTCTTTATCTCTTTCTTTCTCTCTCTCTTTATCTTCTCTCTCTCTCTCTTTATCTCATTTCTCTCTTTATCTCTCTCTCTCTCTATCTCTTTTTTTTCTCTCTCTCTTTATCTCTTTTTTCTTCTCTCTCTCTTTATCTCTTTTTTCTCTCTCTCTCCTTTATCTCTTTTTCTCTCTCTCTCTCTATCTCTCTCTCTCTCTCTCTCTCTCTCATCTCCTGTCCTCTTCTCTCTCCTCTCTCTCTCTCTCTCTCTCTCCTGACACCCATGACACATGTATTCTAATCCATAAAATCATACAAGGAAATTACCCAAACTGGCTATTACCTATACAGACACGGTAACATAACAGGTGTCCATACAAGGCAAAATACCTCCTATTTATCAGAAGATCGAACACAGAAACCGGGGCAAAAAATATGAAAACCCGGGGACTGGTGACCTGGACCAACTACCAAAATATTAAAATTCTCCAACCAAAAGCATTTAAAAAAAAAGGAAAGACATCTACTAAAATTTCATGCATCAGGCGTTCAAACATAAACCCAAAGAAGTATTTCGTCTTTTGTGATTTTAATGCCTGTCTTCTTTTTTTAAAAACTTATATAATATCATTATATAACATCTTTTTACATAATTAACTCATATATGTAATAGAATCCCCATTGTAATTAATGGAATAAAGTTTTTGAATTTGAATTTGAATTTGACCCTCTCTCTCTCCCCCTCTCTCTTCTTCTCTCTCTCTCTCTCTCTTTCCTCTCTCCCCTTTTCCCCTCTCTCTCTTCTCTCTCTCTCTTCTCTCCCCCTTTTCCCTCTCTTTCTCTCTCATACAAAATGTTTACACACCCTTCAAATATTTTTTATGGAAAAAATTATTGTTATTTTTATTCATTTTTATCTTTATCACCCTCGTTCTATTATAATATTTTTTTACATTGTCATCCTCCCAAATTTCCTTTTATTATCATCATCATCCTCATTATCATTATCAGGGTTTTTTTTATCATTATTTTATTTTAGGTTCGAGCCCCAAAGCGCCCAAAAATTTCCCGAGGGTTTTTTTCCCCCGGGGGGGTTTTTTGGGGGGGGGTTTTGGTTTTTTTGGGGGAGGAGAAGGGGAGGTGGGGGGGAAGGGGGGGGAGGGAAGGGGGAGGGAAGGGGGGGAAGGGGTGGGGAAGGGGGGAGAGATGAGAGAGAGGAATGGGTTTAATATGTTTTCTTAAACCAAATTTTTTTCCATTGTTTTTTTTTTACTTGTACCTCTCTTTTATTAACATTCTCCATTTCTTAAACCGTTTATTAAATTTCTTGGAAAAGGGAAGTTTTCATACAAAGGGGTTTTTTTCTCAGGTTTTTTGGGAGGTTTCTAAGTGGTTCCTATGTAAAGGGGAGTTTTAATGTTTTTTTAAAAGGAAAAAGAAAAAAAAAACCTTTTGGGAAGAGGGGGGAATTTTAAAAGAATAGGAGGGAAAGGGGTGAAGGAAAGTGGATTTAAAAAGAACCCAGCAAGAAATACGGTAAATAAGAGAACTCCCCCACGCACAAACAACACACACCCCCCAACACACCCCCAAACACAAACCGCATAACCACCATATACGCAAACCGCCAAAACCCCAAAACCAAACACCCACACCCCGATAAAACGCATATAAAAACCCAAAAACCCAAACACCAAAACACAACCCACCTAAGCAAGAACCAAAACCCCCCCAAAACAAAAAAACCCCGTCCCACCGTATGACACCAAAACCACCCCCACACCACCCAACCCACACGTTTTTCCCAACCTATCCCAGCA
>NW_023665279.1:0-7500 GCF_015228065.2 Penaeus monodon | reverse complement strand
CTCTCCCTCCCTCCTTCCCTCTTCCTCCCTTCCAATCATTCTCCCACCTCTCTCCTTCTCCCTCACTCCCAAAATAGACCCCCACGCATTAGGACGCAGCCCATGGACCCCAAACCCCTGAGAGGAAAGACGCCATCAAGGTAATTTTGGCAGCGTTGGGCTCGATATCCTAAAGTAAAGTTAATGATAATAAAACCATGATAATGATAATGAGGATGATGATGATAATAATAAGGACAATTGGGAGGATGACAATGTAAATATATATTATAATAGTAACGAGGATGATAAAGATAAAATGATAATAATAACAATAATATTTCCATAAAAGATATTTGACAGGGTGTGTAAACAGTGTGTATGAAAAGAGAAAGAGAGAGAGAGAGAGAGAGAGAGAGAGAGAGAGAGGGGAGAGAGGAGAGGAGAGAGGAGAAAAGAAGAGAGAGAGAGAGAGTTCAAATTCAAATTCAAATTCAAACACTTTATTCCATAATATACAATGGGTATTCTATTTACATATATGATGTTTACATTATGTAATAAGATGTTATATACATAGATATTATATAATGTTTTAAACAAGATTAGACAGAGCATTAATATCACAAAAGACTGAAATATCGTCCTTGGCTTGATGTTTGAACGCCTGATGTCATTGATATTTCAGTAGATGTTCTTTCACTTTTGTTTTAAATGTCTTTTGGTTGGAGATATTTCTAATACTTTCTGGTAGTTGGTTCCAGGTCACCAGTCCTCGGATTTGCATATTTCTTGCCCCGGTTTCTGTGTTCGATCTTCTGATAAATAGGGAGGTATTTTGCCTTGTATGGACACCTTTTTATGTTACCCGTTGTCTGTATAGGTAATAGCCAGTTGGGTATTTCCTTGTATGATTTTATGGATTAGAATACATGTGTCATGGGTGTCAGGGGAGAGAGAGAGAGAGAGAGAGAGAGAGAGAGAGAGAGAGAGAGAGAGAGAGATAAAGAGAGAGAGAGATAAGAGGAGAGAGATAAAAGAGAGAGAGAGATAAAGAGAGGGAGAGATAAAGAAGAGAGAGAGAATAAAGAGAGAATGAGATAAAGAGAGAAGAGGAGAAAGAGATAAAGAGAGAGAGAGAGAAAGAGAGAGATAAAGAGATAAAAGAGAGAGAGAGAGAGAGAGAGAGAGAGAGAGGAGAGAGAGAGAGAGAAGAGAGAGAGAAGAGAGAGAGGAGCGAGGAAGAGAACAGTATAGTACGAGGCTAAGGTTGACAAAGGAACGATTTGTTTATTTATTCTGAGTCGCCATTTGTTTCGAAGAAAAGTAATAGGTTTGAAATATTACAAAATAATCATGATGATGATAATGGTAAGAATTATAATAATACATCAATAGGAGCATTGATTCATCAACTTTTTTTTAGGCAAAAACAATTGCATATTACTTTATCAGTTCCTCTGAAATGAGTTAAATGGGTTGAACATCCCAGGTGTAATTATCTGCCGTTGCATGTTAAGTCTAAAAAGCGAGATTTTCGTTAACAATTAGCATCACACGTAAAGATACTTTCTTAAATTCCGAGACATGACTTGATATAAATGTCTACCATATTTATAATTCAATTCCATAGAATGTTGATGCATTAAAGATACTGCCATATCCTATTTTCACTTATGTTCTTCTAAACAACATTGATATTGCGCACACACACACACACACACATACACACGCACGCACGCACGCACGCACGAACACTCATTCACTGACTCATGCAAACACTTATAAATTAAATCACTTTTTAATCATTACGGGAAATATTGCATTTAAATAGACAAATCTCTGTCTTTTGTAATCAGACAGCGATGGCGGAATGGATATGGTCGCTGCCTCCCCCGCGGAAGGCCAGCGATCGAATCCCTTCCAAGCCAAGTGGAAAAAAATCCTCGTAGGCGCCGTCGACGTCTTTTGTGTTTTTTTCGATTTTTTATCACACAGTCTCACGGAAACGAATATGTGCTTCTGTTTTTTTATTGCATTTCCCTAGTCTCTCTGTCATGCAAAGCAAGTTGCGAGACCAATCTGCGTCTCAGCATATTTCTGACTAATTTTAGAACATTTCAATCATCTAATTTTTAAAAATACGTTTGGGAGTAGCTTCTCTCGATATATATTAAATTTGGCCTCGGTTTAAAAAAACCGACGAAGACACCAGCCCGTGTCTGGCAGTTGCAAATTATTGAAAGTCGCAATAAGGGTCATTATGCAGAAACCGAACGAGGGGCGCCGGATGACTCCTCTGATCCTGACCGATACGTAAATGTTTCGCAATTTTGCTTGTCTGTATCATTCTAAAACAGACACGGTGGAAATGAGTCAGTTAACATATTCCATTATGAAACAATTCTTTTCGAAACTTTTCGAAACATTTGTCACAATACTTTATGTGATTCAACATACAAATGAATAGATAGATACAATCAGGTCTTTAAATTTTGCGAATGGACTTCACTATATAGGGAATAATTGCGTGAACTGAACACCTTATTTCTAAAATTATAACCATAAGTGAAATATAGACGGTCATTTTATGCCTCTAAGTTAAGCTTCCTCTTGCATGTTTATTTGTTTTGTACTATCCAGGTGGCTTACTGCATTATATTTTTATTCTCAAAAGATTTTCTTCACCTCAAGGCAAATGTGTTTTGAGTTCATTGTTAAAAAAAAAAAAAAAAAAAAAAAAAAAATACTATCCAATATTGATTTTCAAATTTGACAGGGTCAATTTTTCTAAGAGCTGTTTGAAAGGGCAAGCGTACAGTAATGTGTGTGTGTGTGTTTGAGAGAGAGAGGGAGGGGGGGGGGACGAAGCTCAGGCTGATTAAAGAAGAGAGAGAGAGAGAGAGAGAGAGAGAGAGAGAAGAGAGAGAGAGAGAGAGAGAGAGAGAATGAGAGAGAGAGAGAGAGAATGAGAGAGAGAGGAGAGAATGAGAGAGAGAGAGAGAATGAGAGAGAGAGAGAATGAGAGAGAGAGAGAAATGAGAGAGAGAGAGAGAGAGAGAGAGAGAGAGAAAGAGAATGAGAGAGAGAAGAGAGAGAGAGAGAGAGAGAGAGAGAGAGAGAGGAGAGAGAGAGAGAGAGAGAAAGAAAGAGAGAGAGATAGACCCCCAGGATAGAGAGGGAGGGGGCGAAGAAGAGAGAACAAGGGAAAGAGATAGTACGATGCCTAGGTTGACGAAAGAACGAGAGAAAGAGAGTTTTTCATGTAAATTTTCTCGAAGGGAAGGGAAGGATTACGGAGTATGCTCATGCGCTCACGGTATCCTCACTTATCTCTCGTACATCTACTCACACTGATTTAGACAAAGGTCACACTTTGGTGGGACGGACCTGCGATGATTGATTGATTATTTCAAATTATCTGCCGCGTCAACAGCCAAGGCCATTAGCGGCGAATACCTGTTAGACAGAAATATTAGAATATTTAAAACTTTAAGGATCTATTAATAAATCTCTTACAAATAACAATAAATATATTAAAAATCAAAGCATAAATATTATGCTCTAAGTGTATAAAATTATTGCATAAACATTATGTATAATTATACTTTATTGAAAATATTAGTCTCCCTAAGGAAACTAATAATACTTCTATGTCGCAATCCTCCCCCAGTACATTTTTCAGTGTATATGGGGAGACGAGTACATACGTCTTTGGTCTGAGAATGTTGCACATCTTTCCACTATATGTGCGACGTTAATGGCTCTTGGCATCCTCACAAAGTGCTTGACATTTAGCCTTCATTGGCCCATGAGTCAGTTTTGTGTGCCCGGTTCTTAGTCTTGTTAATACAACTTCTATTTTTCGGTTGGGATAGATACTGGTCACCAACTGCTAAGGTCATCTCTAATCTCTCGCATTTTTTTTTCTAGAAGTATGCCTCCATTGTCACCTTCCATTTATCGCGAAGACAACTCCTGATGCTGGGTTTCAGGTCGGTGTGTGGGAGAGGAAAACGAGCATCACAAGGCTGAACGGCAGCTGCCTTGGCCTTCTGATCACTCACTCATTGCCACTGATACCAACATGCACTGGCACCCAACATAGAGTTATCTTTCTACGTGTTTATCAGTGTAAGCCAATCTTGAACCTCCCATACTACTGAATGTGATGAGTTTAAGCTCTTGATTGCTTGCAAGGCACTGCGATAGTCACAATATATTACAATAGAATGGTTTGTAAGATCTCGAGTCATCTTAACTGCTGCAAGGATGGCATGGAACTCTGCAGTGAAGATCAAGGCTGCTAGAGAAAGACTACCAAATGTGCAGTTTTCCTTTTATTCCTTGCTGCAAAGGCCACACCATTTTCAGATTTCGAACCATTTGTATATATTGCATCTGATCCTTGGTACTTAGAAGTATGCTGAAGAAATCTGACTTCTGCTTCGGATCTCTCCTCTTTCCCAATTCCGACCAAATCCAGCTCGACGTGATTAGTCCAGGGGGGGGGGGGGATGGGAATTCCAACAGCTAGACTTTAGTGAGATTTAAATTAAGATCTTCCACAAGATTCTTCATTCTCCTACCATAGGATCGGCTATCCTCAAGGGGGTTGAAAACCAATCTGGATGTAGGAGATCCTGGAATCCTCTGTAGTCTCGTGTAGTAAATCAGGTTCATGTATTCTCGGTGTAATGAAAGAGGTGGTTCTCCACTCTCAGCATACAGGGACTCCACAGGTGAAGACCTGAAAGCCCAGTACAGATTCTGAGAGCTTCATTATGAACCGAGTCCAACTTCCGGAGAACAGTGAGAGTTGCAGATGAATAAGCCTCACAACCATAGTCAAGCTTACTGCGAATAAGCGCTCGGTAAAACCGCAGAAGCGTTGTGCGGTCTACACCCCAAGATAGATGTGAAAGAACCCGCAAAATACGAAGTGCATTTGTAGCCTTCACTTTTAACTGTTTGATGTGAGGTTTTCTCCTAAATACAGGGAAGGATGGAACTTTCCTCGTTTGTGGAAATGTTTAGCCATGGTCTAGCTTGGAGAAAAATTTGAAACCATGGTAAGTTACAACCTGATTTATTGCAGTCTGCATGTGTACTTCAACATCCTGTAAGCTTCCCCTAAGCAGTATAGTGTAAAGTCATCTACATACAGATTACATGAGACGGCACTTGGAACAACCTTTACAATATCATTTAAGCAATGGCAAACAGGTCACACTTAAGACACTCCTTGTGGGACCCTTCCAGCTGGTCTTCCAGGTTAGAGAACTGTTTTCCCACCCGAACTCTAACTTCCTGTTAGTAAGGAAGCTTTGTATGAAGGTAGGTAATGCTCCTCTTAAACCAGTGTTATACAGCTAGGCCTGCGATGGGGTGATTTTTTATTTCAATTCTGAGTCGTCGTTTGTTTCCAAGAAAGGTAAATGGTATCAGTTGAATTATTATAGAATAAGCATGACAATAATAATGATGATAATGACAATAATAATCATTATTGTTATAAAAATGTATCAATAGGATCATTAATTTTTTTTTTTTGGGTAAAACAATTGCATATTATTTTATCAGTTCCTCTGAATATTTTAAATGGGTTAAACACCCCAGATGTAGTTATCTGCCGTTATATGTTAAAGGCTAAAAAGCCCACAGGTAAAATTTACCTTTTAAAAATTCCGTAACACCCGAAACATGACTTGGTATAAATGTCTACAAATTTATATTCAATTCCATATAGTACTGAAGCATTATAGATCCTGTTTTATCCCATTTTTCACTTAATCAATGTTATTCTTAAAAACAACATTGGTAATAACCATACATACAAACACATACAAACACACGCCCCACACACACACACACACACACACACACACACACACACACACACACACACACACACACACACACACACACACACACACATACACGAACATTCATCACTACTCAGGCAAACATAAATTAAATCACTTTTTAATGATTGCGGAAATTCGCATTTAAATAGACAAATCTCCGTCTCTTATAATCAGACATCGATGGCGGAATGGATATGTCGCTGCCTCCCACGCGGAAAGCCAGCATTCGAATCCCTTCCAAGCCAAGTGGAAAATCCCACGTAGGCGCCGTCGACGTCTTTTGGGGTTCTCGACCTGTTTTCACACAGGGCACGGAAATGAATTTGTTCTTGTGTTTTTTATTTTCTCTCAGTCTGTCTTCCATGCAAAGCAAGTTGCGAGTCACATCTGCATCTTATCATATTTCTGGCTTATTTTAAAACTTTTCATCATCTAAGTTTTAAAAATACTTTTGGCCTCAGATTTTAGCTGCAAACTATCCAAGGTCGCAACAAGGGTCATTATGCAGAAGTCGGGGGACGAGGGGCGCCAGGCGACTCCTCGATCGTTATTCTGCTTGTAGATGTGATTCTAAAGGAGATACAGTTGAAACGAATCAGTTAACATGTTTTATTTTGAGACAAATTTTTCGCCATAACTTTCCCACATTAGTCATTAGAGAGATAGAGAGCTTTTTAGGCAAATTTTCTTGAAGGGAAAGGAAGGATTACAGGATACTTATTTAGTCAAAGCTCACGATTACGGACGGAGATGAACGTTACCTTCGGCCGGTCAGTATGTGAATCACCTTACAAATAAAGGATTAATATGATCAGATATTTATGAGTGGTCTTTAAATTTTGTGGAATAGACTGCACAATATACGGAATAGTTGGGTAAATCGAAGGCATGTAATTTTTGAGTCTTAAAATTATAACAATAGGTATGAAATATAGACTTTCGTGTAAATTAAGTTTCCCTTGTTTTGTTTTGTACTCTTCGGGTGGTCACTGCATCACATTTTGATTCTCAAAAGATTCTCCCACCTTAAGGCAATTCTTTTGGTTTGGGTTGATTTGTCGGGGCGTAGACCCAGTAGACTTCAATAGTCTGGTTGAGTTCGTTTTCAACCGAGAATACAAGTTTTTATATTAGGGAAAAGATTCGTCTGCAGTGAACAGATGTAAGGTTCCAGGCCTACGGCACCTAGTAGGTTCGGGAACCGTGTGTGTCGTGTATGGGGGTGTGAATGTTGTATGAAAGAAGGGTGGAAGGAAAGTACAGGATGTATGTGCTGAATGTTGGATGTGTAAGTGTGTAAATATGAAAAGGGAGATAGCGTAGGCTGAGCGTCTGCGTGGACGTGTTTGGAAGAAAAACGCAAGATCATAAAATTCTTCCTCTTCCCTTCAGTTTGACCATCCACCTGCTGGAAGTGGGAACCCAGGTATAGCAAAGTTATGGTCTGTTCCAGAGTATCAGCTTAATATACTCCGATTCATCTAGCCTTCTTACAGCCTTTCATGGGTTGCGAGATAGAGTAACCAGCAATGTGCTGTTAAGGAGATCCGAGCCCAAGAACGTTTCGAGCATTCAGCCTTTGGGCAGAACCAGAACTTACGATGTCGTAAATATCATTTGTTGCTCAGTGAACTCTACGAGGTATGAATTATGG
>NW_023665278.1:0-12994 GCF_015228065.2 Penaeus monodon | reverse complement strand
AACATATATTTAAATGACTGCAATAATTAACAATAATAATGATAATTATTGCAATCGATGATGATAATAATTGCAAATAATGATGATAATGATGATGATTGGATGATAATGATGATAATGATGATTATAAAAGATAATAATGATGAGAATCATGATTAATAATGATGGATAATAAACAGGAATTGTGTCCATATATAATAAAAAAAAAGGTAAAGAAAAAAAAACGCAAAAAATTGACAAAGCGCAAAATCTAGCGAAAATATAGCCCTTTGTGAGAGTAAACACTAGCCAAAATGGACGTTTTTATCCAATTCATTTGATGATGCTGGCATTATTAGGGTAATAATTGATATAATCTCCTTGAATTCTATTAATCATGACAATAATGATGGATAAAAGTGAGAATGAAGAGAATTTGAAATAACATTTGATGATTATTAGTATTATAAATATTATCATTATTATTATCAGTATTATCATTATTATCATTATTATTATTATTTTATTATTATTATTCGTATTAATTATTGGATTATTATTATTTATTTATTATTATTATTAATTGATTATTCTTTTTAATTAGTATTATTGCCAAAAATTATATTAACTGTAATAATAACAATATAATAATAATACTTATAATTATATGAATACGCATTGTTATAATATTGTTATTGAATATAATTATTGTTATTAGTATCATTAATATAGTTATTTTTTACACTGGTAGTAATAATTGTAAAAATAATTAGTATAAACACACCCAACAAACAGTAATAATTACAGCAATAACGATATTAATTAAAATAAATGCTATAATATGATTATAGAAAACGTTTTAAGATTCTGTTTTTAAATTATTGTTTTACTATAATTATTGTAGTTGTGTTTTATTAAGTATAGATTTAAAAAAAAATATTTTGATAACAGCATGCAATAAATTGTAATAATAATGAGAGTTCTTGCAAAATGATGATAATAATTGCAATAAGGATGATAATGATGATGATAATGATGCATAATGAGTGATAATGAATGAGATAACGATATAATGATGATATTTCATAATATAAATGGATGATAATAACAGGAATTGTTTCCCTTATAAGATAAAAAAAGGTAAAAGAAAAAATCCAAAAAGTCGAAAAAAGCGGCAAAATCTAGCGAAATATAGCCTTTTGAGAAGAATACTGCCAAAATGACGTTTGTTTCCAATTCATTTGATGATTCTGGCAATTAATTAGTAGTAATAATGATAATAAATCCTGAATTCTAATTACATCATGACAATAATGATGATAAAAAGTGAGCATAAGAAATTTGTTGGATACATTTGATGATTACTTAGTATTATTACTATCATCATTATTATTATCATTATTATGAATTATTATCATGTATTATCATTATTATGTATAATAAATAATAATTTTATTATCTGATTGATTATTAATTATTAATTATTATTATTATTAATATTTTTTATTATTTCCTTAGTATTATTATGTACTTTAAATTATTATTATTATTGCCAATAATGATATAAATAATGAATTAGAGAAACGTTATTATTGTTCTTAATTATTGTTATTACTATTATTATTGTAGTTGTTTTTATTAGTATATATGTAAAATATATATGATAACTGCAATAATTGCAATAATATGATAAATTATTGCAATAATGATGATAATAATTAATAATGATGATAATGATGAATGATAATTATGATAATGATGATAATGGATGATGAACGATAATAATGATGATAGTCCAGATAAATAATGATTGATAATAACAGGAATTTGTGTCCATATATAATAAAAAAAAGAGTAAAAGAAAAAACATCGGCAAAAGTCGAACAAGAGGCAAAATCCATCGAAAATTAGCCTTTTGAGAGTATGCTGCCCAAAATGACGTTTTTTCCCTTCATTTGATGAGTCTGGCAATTATTAGGGTAATAATGATAATAATTACCTGAAGTCTATTAATCATGACAATAATGATGATAAAAGTGAGAAATAACGAGAATTTGGATAACATTTGATGAATTAGTTGTTATCATTACTATTATCCTTATTAATTATCCTTCTTATCCTTTATTATCATTATTATCCATTATTATTATTTATTAAATTATTAATTATATTCATTATTTTCATTATATATTATTTTAGTATTAATTATTATTCTTCCATTATTATATATTATTCTTTTAAATTATTATTATTCTTGCCAAAAATATATTATACACTGTAATAATAACCCTAATAATACAATAAGTAATAGATTATAATCATACGAATGATAATATTTTTATTAAGTATTATTATTGTTTGTTATTATTCTCACTATTCATTATTTTTACTGGATATAATTGTAAAAAATAATTATTTAATCACAGTAATAATTACATCATAACGATATTAATTAAAATAATGATATACATACTGATTATACAAAACGTTGTTATTGTTTATTATTCTTGTTTTCTTACACTAATTATTATTGTCGTTTGTTATTGTACTAGATTGTAAAATATATATTATAAAGAACTGCAGATAATTTGCCCTTAATAATGTATATTTTTGCCAATACTGATGATAACTACTTTGCAATAATGCTAATAATGAATGGATGATACTGATGATAATGATGACTAATGATGATGCTAACGATAATAAATGAAGATAGTCCTGATATCCTGATGTACTAACGAATTGTGTCCATGAGTATAATAACCAAATGTAAAAGACAAAAAAATCTTAAAAGTCGAAAAAAAGTCGGCAAATCTCGCGCAACAATAGCCTTTTTGAGAGTAGACTCCAAAATGCCCGTTTTTATCCCCGAGTATTCATATTGATTAGTCTGGCAATTATTTAGGTAATAATTGATATGGACTCATTACCGAAATTCTATTCCTATAGACAATAATGAATGATAACACGTGATAGAGACCAGCAGAATTTGGCTAAACATTTGATGATTCTTAGTAATTATTTACTATTAGCATTATATATTATCATTATTATCATTATTATCCTTATTCTCATATTATTAATTATTATGTTATTATTATTACTTATTCTTATTATTACTTTTACTTATTTATTATTATTTATATTGTACTTGTTATTCTTTAGTATTATTCCAAAAAATATATTATACCCTGTAATAAATAACAATCATAATAATCCTAAGTCTATTCTACTAAATATGAAGTGTTATATACTATTGTTATTAAATATCATTTATTGTTATTAACTTATCACTAATTATATTAAACTTTTAACTGGTAGTATAATTGTAAAAATACTTATTTATAACCAAGTTAATATTACACGTTTAATAACCGAATTTAAGGTTAAATATGTATAAATTGATTAATAAAAACTTTATTATGTTATTTATTATTGTTCTTACTATTTTATTGTCCGTTTGTTATTAGTATAGATGTAAATCATATATTGGTAAACTGCACTAATTGCAATAATAATGATAATTATTGCAATAAACTGATGCTCATAATTGCCATAATGATGATACTGATCGATGATAAATTAGGCTAATTCTGATTACATGAGATGATAACGATACTAAATGATGATAGTCCATGATAATACTGCCTGATCACTAACAAGGAATTGGTGTCCATATATTAATACCAAAAAGGTAAAACAAGAAAAAAAATCCCCAACAGTCGAAACAAGCGGGGCAAATTACGAAATATAGCCTTTTGAGCAGTAGACTCCAAAATGAGTTTTTTTTCCATTCATTTGATGATTCTGGCACTTATTACGGGTAATAATGATAACTAAATTTACTCTCAATTCTATTACTCTGACCAATAATGCTGCTAAAGTGAGAAGTCCGAGACTTTGGTTAACCTTTTTGATGATTCTTAGTATTATTACGTATTAATCATTATTCTTATCATTATTATCCTTATTAGCCGTATTCTTATTCTGTAATTATTACTTATTATTATTATTCTGTATTATTTTCTTATTATTATTGTTATTATTATTACACTTTAATTATTATTATTATTGCCAAAATATATTATAACTGTAATACTAGACAAATACTAATCAATAATAAGTATAAGGTATCATAGAAACGAATTGTTTTCTAATATTTGTTATTATATCATGTATTGTTAATTATTCTCCATTAATATTATTATTTTTACTGGTAGTATCATTGTCAAACTTAATTATTCTACAAACCGTAAATAAGTACAGTACATAACGATATTAATTAAAAATAATGAATATAATCAACCTGATTCGAACACACGTGTATTATTGTTATTCTTCTTGTTAGTTTACTATTCTTATTGTAGCTGTTCTTAGTCTAGCTGTAAACACTACAATATATTCTAGAACTGCACACTACTTAGCCCATATACTTCTCCTGTTATTGCAATAATGCTGAATGCCTACTTGCACTCATGCTGCATCAATGCTGATGAAATGCATGCATTAATGACTGCATAATGCTGATGCAGTACCGTCTAATAATGCTGATTAGTCCATCTCCTAAATGATATAATACCGGCATTGTGTCCCTATAGTATAACAACAAAGCGTACAGAAAAACAACTCCCACGTGTCGCCAATGGCAAGCAATCAGCGGACCATCTAGCCTTTTGAGAGTGAGACTCCACCATGGCCGTTTTTTTCCCATTGCGTTGTTGATGAATTCTGGCCATTATTAGGGTAATAACTGATTTCTAATTCCCTGAATTCTATTAATCATGACACATAATGCATGATACCAGTGGGAGAAATTACAGACGACTTTGGATAACATTTGATGCTTATTCGTATTATTCCTAATTATCATTCTTATTATCCATTAACATTCTCCTTCATTTATTCTATATTATTCTTCTTATTAATTTAACCATTCTTATTACTTATTATTATTTTAATTATTATTATTCTTATTACTTACCTTATTAGTCTTGCTTGCCACAAAAATCTATTAGAGACTGTCCATACAATCAACATATAATCCTAAATCAGTCTCTTCTCATAATATGACTGTGGTTATTATATTGTTTTAATCTCCTTATTTTTTATTTTATCCACTCTTATTACTTTTACTGGTATAATACTTGTAAAACTAATTACATTATCACCAGTAATCATTCCAGTAATACCGTATTAATTAAAATCCTGAGATACATACTGATTATAAACCCACGTTTATTCCTTGTTATTTTCTTGTTATTACTACTTATTATTGTAGTTGTTATTCAGTATAGTCTTGTACCACATCTATCTTATAACTGCATCTTGCCATAATAATGATACAATTCTTGCAAATCAATGATGATATCCTTGCCATCCTGATGATCATGAATGCATGCTATAGATTGATCATGATGATTATACCGATAATCAATTCCTGATATTCATGGATATAATGATGCTCGATACCCGGACGTTGGTGTCCCTCCTACTCCCAAGGTCAGAACAAACCATCCACCCAACGTCCGCCAAAAGCGGCAACACCTCTAAGCGAAGTTACTAGCCTTGTTGGAGAGTAGACTCCGAAAAATTCCGTTTTTTCCATTCCTTTGATTGCTTCATGCCATTATTAGGGTAATTACTGATCTAATTCCTTGCGATTCATATAATCATAGACAATCACTCTGTCACAGGGTGAAGACCTCCAGAGACTTTGGCTAACATTTGCTGCATTCTTCGATTCTTACTCATTATCCTTCATTATTCTCCTTGACTTATCTTCTTCTCCTTTATTCTCTTATTATTCTTATTCTCATTCTTCTTATTCTTCTTATTATTATTATCATTTTATTACTTTCCTTCTTCGTATTTATTGCCACGACAATATCTTATAACTGGTCATCACTCCCACTACCATACTCCTACTACGTATCATTATACTAATACGCCTTTTTATCACTATTGTTATTCCTCTCATTATTGTTCGTATTCTCATTATTATTCTTTTATACCTGGTAGTATACTTGTACACAATACTTTACATTCTCACAGTCCTACTTACAGTAATAGCCGCATTAATTAAATCCTGCTAATAGAATAATGATTCATACACCCGTTATTATTGTATTCTTCTTCTTGTTTTCATTACTATTCTTCACTTGTAGTTTTATTCGTCTCAGATGTACACACACCTCTCTATTACTACCTGCACTCATTGCAATCCTCATGATAATTATTGCAATACTGGCATGATACTACCTTGCACTCCTGATGCATCATTCTGCCGCTACTGCATGATACTGACTGATGCTCACGATAATCATGCATGATCGTCCCTTATAATAATGATGATTAATAACAGGAGTGTGGTCCTAGAAATAATAAAAAAGTTGAAAAGACAAAAAATCCCAAAAGTCAAAAAGCGGCAAATCTAGCGAACTATAGCCTTTTTGAGAGTAGACCTCCAAATGAAACGTTTTTTCCCTTCATTTGAATGATCTGGCATTATTAGGGTAATATGACATAATAATTTACCTGAATTCTATTAATCAATGGACAATAATGATTGATATAAAAGTGAGAATAAGAGAAATTTGGATAACAGTTGATGATTATAGTATTAATTACTAATTATCATTATTATTATAATTTATTATCATTATTATCATTATTATTATTATTATTATTATTAATTATTTTATTATTTTATTTATTATTATTATTATTATTATTATTATTATTATTATTATTATTACTTTTAATTATTGAAATTATTGCCGAAAAATATATTATAACTCTAATAAGAACAATAATAATAATGATAAGTATAATTATACTATTCCGAACTTGTTATAATATTGTTATTAATTCATTATTGTTATTCATTATCATTATTATTAATTTTTAACTGGTCTAATAATGTAAAAATTACTTATTCTACCCGTCCTACTTACCAGTACTCCCGATATTACTTACACTACTGATATCAATAATGATTCTCCCACGTTTATTACTTGTTCTTCTTCTTGTTATTTCCTATTTTCTTGTAAGTTGTTCTTAGTCTAGCTTAAAAACTATAACTATTATAACTGCAATAATTGCAAATAATAATGATAAATTATTGCAATAATGATGCTAATAATTGCAATAAGGGGATGATATGATGATGATTGATGATATGATGATAAGATGATGATAACGATAATATGATGATAGTTCATGATAATAGTGATTGATAATAACAGGAATTTGTTCCATATTAAAAAAACAAGGAAAAGAAAAAAAATCCCAAAAGTCGAAAAGCGGCAAAATCAAGCAAAAAGAGTAGCTTTTGAGATTAGACTCCAAAATGACGTTTTTTCACATTCTTGATGATTCTGGCAATTATAGGGTAATAACTTATCATAATTACCTGAATTCTATTAAGCATGACCAATAATGATGATAAAAAGTGAGAATAAGAGATTTGGATACCTTTGATGATTATTATATTATTACTATTTCATTATTATTATCCCTTATTATCTTATTAATCATTATTATCATTATTAATTATTATTATTATTATTTTATTATTATTATTATTATTACTTAATTATTAGTATTATTCCAAAAAATTATTATAACTGTAATAATACCAATAATACAAAAATCAGTATAATTATAAGATACGAATTGTTAGAATATTGTTATAATACATTATTGTTATTATTTCACTATTATTATTTTTTACTGGTAGTAAATTGTAAAATAATTATTATAACAGTAATAATTACAGTAATAACGATATTAATTAAAATAATTATATAAATAATGATTATAAAAACGTTTAGTTTTATTTATTGTTATTATATTGTTATTACTATTATTATTGTAGTTGTTTTAGGTATAGATGTAAAATATATATTATAACTGCAATAATTGCAATAATATGAAATTATTGCAATAATGATGATCAAAATTGCAATAAGTGATAATGATGATGATAATGATGATAATGATGATAATGATGATGATAACGTAATAATGTGGATGTGATAGGTCATGATAATCATGATGATAAGAACAGAAATTGTGTCCATATATAATAAAAAACGGTAAAAGAAAAAAAAATCCCAAAAGTCGAAAAAGCTGCAAAATCTAGCGAAATATAGCCTTTTGAGAGTAGAGTCCAAAAATGAGTTTTTTCCATTTCCTTTGATGGATTCTGGCATGTATTAGGGTAATATGATATAAATTACCTGAATTATTTTAATCATGAACAATAATGATGATAAACTTGAGATAAAGATAATTTGGTTAACATTATGATTATTAGTATTATTACTATTATAATTATTATTAGCATTTATTATCATTTATTACCTTATTATCAATATTATTATTATTATTATTATTAATTATTATTATTATTATTATTATAACTTTAATTATTAGTATTTATGCCAAAAAATATATTATAACTGTAATAATAACAATAATAATAATAATAAGTATAATTATAATAATACGAATTGTTATAAATATTGTTTATTAATATCATTATTGTTATTATTATCATTATTATTATTTTTACTGTAGTATAATTGGTAAAAAATTATTTATAACAGTAATAATTACAGTAATAACGATATTACTTAAATAATGAGTATAAATAATGATTATAAAAACGTTAACAATTATTGTTTATTAATTTTTTTTTTTTTTTTTTTTTTTTAATTGTTATTTACTATTATTTATTTGTAGTTGGTATTTAGTATAGATGTAAAAATATCATATTATAACTGCAATAATTGCAATAATAATGATAATTATTGCAATATGATGATAATAATTGCAATAATGATGAATAAATAATTGCATAATGATTATATGATTGTGATAGTATGCAAATTGATGATAATGATGATGATAACGAAATAATGATGATAGTCATGATAATAATGATGATAATAACGGAATTGTGTCCCTATATAATAAAAAAAAAGGTAAAAGAAAAAAAATCCCAAATGTCGAAAAAGCGGCAAAATCTAGCGTAATATAGCTTTTGAGAGGAGACTCCAAAAATGACGTTTTTTTTCCATTCATTTGAATGATTCTGGCAATTATTAGGTTCAATAAATGATAATATTATCCTCATGAAATGGGACTATTCTCATGACAATACTAGGATAAAAGTGATAATAAAGAGAAGTTTGGATAACATTTGATGATTATTAGTCTTATTAATATTATTATTATTATTATTTTTATTATTATTATTATTATTATTATTATTTTTATTATTATTATTATTATTATATTATTACTTTAATTCTTATTATTATTGCCAAAACATATATTATAACTGTAATATAACAATAATAATAATAATAGTATAATTTATAATAATACGAATTTGTTATAATATTGTTATTAATTCCTTTTGTTATTATTATCATTATTATTAATTTTTTCCTGGTAGTATAATTGTAAAAATAATATTATAAAGTAAAATTACGAGTAATAACGATATCATTTAAATAATGATATAAATAATGTTATAAAAACGTTATATTATTGTTATTATTTATTGTTATTACTATTATTATTGTAGTTGTTATTAGTATAGCTGTTAAAAATATATATTATAACTGTCATAATTGCAATAATAAAGATCTTATTGCAATAATGATGATAATATGCAATAATGGTGATAATGATGATGCTAATGATGATAATGAATGATGATAACGATAATATGATGAGAGTCATGATAATAATGATGATAATAACAGGAATTCCTGTCCATATATAATAAAAAAAAAGTAAAGAAAAAAAATCCCAAAAGTCGAAAAGCGGCAAAAAAATCTAGCGAAATATAGCCTTTTGAGAGTGACTCGCACAATGACGTTTTTTCCTTTCATTTGATATTCTGGAATTATTAGGGTAATAATGATAATACTTACCTTGAATTCTATTAATCATGAACAATATGATGATAAAAAGTGAGATAGAGAAATTTGGATAACATTTGATGATTAATTAGTATTATTACTATTATCATTATTATTATCATTATTAGCATAGTATCAATTATTATCCATTAATTATTATTACTATTATTATTATTATTATTATTATTTTAATTAGATGATTATTTAATTATTTTATTATTGCCAAAAATAATTATAACTGTATAATAACAATAATAATAATAATAAGTATATTATAATAATACGAATTGGTTATAATATTGTTATTAAATATCATTATTGTTTATTATTATCATTATTATTCTTTTACTGGTAGTATAATTGTAAAAATAAATTATTATAACAGTATCATTACAGTAATAACATATTAATTAAAAATAATGATATAAATAAATGCTTATAAAAACGTTTCATTATTTGTTATGAATTAATTGTTATTAACTATTATTATTGTAGTTGTTAATTAGTATAGATGTAAAAAATATATATTATAACTGCATAATTGGCAATAATCCTGATAATTTCTTGCAATACTGCTGATCACATAATTGCAATAATGATGATAATATGATGATAATGATGATATGATGATAATGACTGATGATAACGATAACTAATGCTGATAGTCATGATAATAATGATGACTAATAACAGGAATTGTGTCCATATATAATAAAAACGGTAAAGAAAAAAAAATCCCAAAGTCAAAAAAGCGGCAAAATCTAAGCGAATATAGCCCTTTTGAGAGTAGAACTCCAAAATGATGTTTTTTCCCATTCTTTTGATGATCTGGCAATTATTCGGGTAATAATTATAATAAATTCCTGAATTCTATTAATCATGACAATACTGATGATAAAAGTGAGAATAAAGAGACTTTGGATAACATTTGATGATTATTAGTATTTATTACTTATTATCATTATTATTTTCATTATTATCATTAATTTCATTATTATCATCATCATTGTTATTATTATTATTATTTATTATTATTTATTATTATATTTATTATTATTACTAATATTTATTATTTGTTATTATCATTTATTGTTTCTTATTATTATTATTATTATTACTTTAATATTGTATTATTGCCAAAAAATATATCATCACTGTAATAATAAAAATAATATAATAAAAGTATAATTATAATAAGACGAATTTGTTATAATATTGTTATTATATCTTTATGTTATTATTATCATTATTATTATTTTTTACTGGTAGTATAATTGTAAAATAATTATTGATAACAGAAATAATTACAGTAATAACGATATTAATTAAAATAATGATATAAATAAGGGATTATAAAACGTTATTAATTGTATTATTATTGTTATCACTATTATTATTGATTTTTTAGTAATAATTAAAATATATTATAATAATAATTGCAATAATAATGATATATATTATAATAATAATATATTAATTTATTATATGATATAGATGAAATGATGATAATATGGATAGATAATAATATGATAGTATAATAATGATGATATAACAGAATTTCTATTATTATTAATAAAAAAATAAAAAATATCAATGAAAGTATTATTAGCGTAAATATCTTTAGAGAAACCAAAATGACGTTATTTATTATTAATTGAATATTATGAATAATAAAATTTAATTAAGAATTCTATTAATATGATAATAAATAAATGAGAATAAGAAATTGATAACATTGATTATTAGATTATACTATTAATATTATAGTTATAAAATTATAATCGTTATTATATTATTATTATTATTAATTATTATTTTTATTGATTAGTTAATTATTTTTATTTTTTATTATTATATTAATTATTATTAATATAATAATTATAATTTAATTTGCAATAATGATGATAAAGGGTAATAAAAATAATAAAAATTAATATTAATTATAATATACAATTGTTATAATTTTATTAATATCATTATTATTTATTATATTATATTTTATTATTATTATTTATAATTAAAAATTAATTATTTTTAATGAAAATATATTAACGTATTAATAAATAATGATATAAAAATGATTAAAAAATTAATATGTTATAATATTGTTATTACTATTATTATTGTTTTATTTATGTAATAATTATTTATTATAATAATAATTGAATAATAATGATAAATTACATTAATAAGATTTAATTAATTAATGATATATATGATATGATAATGATAAAATATATTTAGATTTAATATATTATTATTTATAATATAATGATAAAAATTGTGTCCATAATAATAAAAAGGTAAAAGAAAAAAAATCCAAAAAGTAAAATTGCTAATAATTAGCAATATAATTTATGAGATGAACAAATAATGACGTTTTTCATTATTGATGATTCGGAATATTAGGTAATAATAAAAGTTCCTAATTATTAATCAGGACAATAATAATAAAAGGAATAAAGGAATTTGGATAAATTATGTTTTAGATTATTACTTTATAATTTTTTATCATTATTATATATTATAATTTATATATATATTATTATATTATTTTATTATTATATACAATAATTATTATTATAGTATTATAATATAAATTTAAATTAATATTATGCAAAATATATATAATGTAATTAATACAAAAATTATAGTAAAATTATAATAATAGTTTGATAATATTGTTCTTAATATATTATTGTTTATTATTTATTATTATTTTAATGTATATATTGAATTATAAATAATATTATAACAGTAATAAAAATAATAAGATATTAATAAAAATAATGATATAATAATGTTATAAAATTATTATTTATTATTATTTTATCTATTTTATTGTATTTTATTAGTATAATTAAAAATATATATTATAATTAATTTAAATTGCAATAATATTAATTATTAATATTATAATGAAAAATTATATGTATAATAATGATAATATATATTGTTATATAAGATGTAAAATATATTGATAGCAATGAATATATGATAATATGTATGAATAATAAAAAATAAAAAAAATTTAAAAAAAAGGAAAAATATAATTTTTTAATATTTTTATAGATTTGCAT
>NW_023665277.1:7500-12996 GCF_015228065.2 Penaeus monodon | reverse complement strand
TGGCGGGCAGACGTCCCGGGGGGGTTGGGGGGAGGGCGGGGGAGAGGAGGGGGGGAGAGCGAGATGGGGAGGTGAGGAAGGAAGGAGCGAAGCATCATAGGGAGAGAGAGAAAGAGGAAGGTGTGATTGGGGAGAGAGGGAGAGGTGGAGAGTGGTACTGAAAGGTGAAGGAATATTGGGAGATGGAGGAAATGAAGAACCGAAACATAAATAGGAACAGGAGAAACACTGATAAAAAAAAAAGCTGGGGAAAGAAGGGCCATGGCTTCAAAAGCGAATGGGGGCGAGGGAATGATAAGTGACGAGTAGACGAAAGAAAGAATAACGAAAGACCGATAGGAAAAGAAGTAGGAATAAAGGGGAGAGAAGGGGAGAGGGAGAGAAATGTCGTAGGGAGGAAGGAAGGTTGTGATGAGAAGAGACAAGAAACAAATAGACGCAGAATTAAGAGAAAAATGAAAATAACCGACGAAAAATAAAAATATGAGGAAGGAAGGACGTAACATCCAAGGAAAAAAAATAGAAAGTAGGAATAGGAAGAGAGGGATAATAGGAGAAAATTGAGATGGGGAAATGACGCGAGAACAGGAGAAGTACGAGAGTTAAAAACGAATAGAAGGAAGAAGCAAAGACATAAGGGAAAGGGAAGAAAGAAGAGAATGGTGACGAAATACGAGGGAACAAAGCGGGAAGAGGGGAGAAAGACCGGTGAGGGGAGAGGATGACGGAGGAGAGGGAGGAGGGAGACAGAGTAATAGGAAAACGGGGTTGAATAAGGGAAGGCAAAGGGGGAGATGGAGAATGAGTGAAAAGGAGATGAGGAGATGAATAAAAGAGGGGATATGGAGAAGGGGCAATGACACGAAGGGGCGAGAGAACAATTGAGGGGATAGAGAGGGAAGAGGAATTAAAGAAGAAACAATTGCAGAAGAAGGGCATAGCGTCGAGAGGAAGAATAGAGGGAGAGGGTAAAGAGGGGAGATAGAAAGAGGGTGAGAAGGGGCGTGACGGAAAGGGAGAATAGAAGGAGAGAAGGATTAAGAAAAGTGACGAGAAATCAGAGGAAGAGGAGAGGGGAGAGAAAAGAGAGAGAGGGGAGAGGCGACAGAACGAAAGGGACATGAATGGACGACAAGGAGAGAGGGAAATAAATAAAGGAAAGGCGAGGAAACGAAAAGAAGAAAAGAAAGAAGGGTAACTAGCATGGAAAGAAATAAAGAGGAGAAAGGCAAAATGGATAAAAATGGAAGGAAGGAAGAGGGACAAGAAGCAAAGCATTAGCATAGGAAATGAGAAAAGGAAACGGAGAATGGAGAAATTGGAAAGAATAAAGAGAAAATGAAGGAACGAAAGGGAAATGGAGGAAAAGGAGAAATGAATAAATATAAAGAAGGGGGAGAAAGAGAAAGAATGGGGAGAAAAAGAAAGAAAGAGAGGGGAGAATTAAGAGAAAGCAAAAGATTTAAGAGAAAAATGGAAAGAAAATAGAAAGAATTTAGAAGAGAATGGAGAGAGAGAAAGAAAGAGTAGAAAGAAGAATAAAGAAAAAAAATGAAGAGAAGAATAAAGAGAGACAGAGAAAAATGAAACAACAGAATGAGAGAAAGAAAATAAGTGAAACAATAACAAGAGAGAAAGAGAGAGAGAGAGAGAGAGATGAGAGAGAGAGAGAGAGAGAGAGAGAGAGAAGAGAGAGAGAGAGAAGAGAGTAGAGAAGAGAGAGAGAGAGAGAGAGTTAGAGAGAGAGGAGTTAGAGAGAGAGAGAGAGAGAGAGAGAGAGAGAGAGTAAGAGAAAGAGAAAGAGAGAGAGAGAGAGAGAAAAAGAGAAATAGATACAAGAAATAACAGGAGGGTACGTTATTAGTGTGCGAGAGACGAGGAATGATGAAGGCGAATCGTGGTCGTGTGGAAAATCACTATTGCGTAAAATCGCCGAATAGGTTTTCGGTGTTCACTGAAGGGAGACGAAAGATGGACGGAGGGAGAGGAATAAGCGCTAAATGAAGAGGGAAGGAGGGTGGAACGAGGGAGCGTGAAAGGGGAAAACAGGTGACTAGATTAAGAGATAGGTAAATAGAGAAGTGGTAGATAATTGAGTAAAAAAAAAAAAAATATATATATATATATATATATATATATATTTATATAATATATATAAATTTATATATATATATATATATATATATAATATATATATATATTATATATATATACTCGTAAGATCGAGTTTAGTGGCGAAGGATGGTGGAGAGGTCCACGGCTGCTCAAAACATTAGCATACCGTTATTGATTGATTGAAAATATGTGTGTGTGTGTGTGTGGGGTGTGTGTGTGTGTGTGTGTGTGTGTGTGTGTGTTGTATCTCTCTCTCTCTCTCTCTCTCTCTCTCTCTCTCTCTCTCTCCCCTTTATATTATATATATATATATATATATTTTATATATATATATATATTAGTAATGTATATATTATATATACATATTTGCATATATATACATATATATTTGTATATATGTTATGTATCTCTACCGCTCTCTCTCTCTTCCTCCCTTTCCCTCCCTCTCTCTCTCTCTTCTCCCCTCTCTCCTCTTCTCTCTCTCCTCTCTCTCTCTCCTTTTCTCTCTCTCTCCTCTCTCTCCCCTTTCTCTCTCTCTCTCCCTCTCTCGCTCGCTCGCACACACATATATATATATACATATATATATATATATATATATATAATATATATATATATATATACATATATATATATATATATATATAATATATATATATAATTATATATATATATTTTATATATGTATACGTACACACACACACACACACACACAACACTCACACACACACAGACACACACGCACTCACACACACACACACACACCACACACACACACACACACACACACACCACACACACACACCCACACACACACACACCCCACACATCCCACACACACCCCACACACACACACAAACATATATATTATATATATATATATATATATATATATATATATATAATATATATATATATATTATATATACATATATATATATACATATATATATATATATATATATATAATATATATATAATATATATATATTATATATAATATATACATACATACAGATATGCTTTATTGTTTTAAACACACACAGACACACACACACCCCACACACACACACCCCACAACACACACACACACACACACACACATAAAATTATATATATATATATCTATATATATATATAAAATATATATATATATAAAACATATATATATATACATACATATATAATATATATATATATATATATATATATATATATATATAATATATATATATATATATATATATATATATAATATATATATATCTATATATATATATATATATATATATATATTATATTTTATATATATAATATATATATATATATATATAAAATATGGTGGATAGGCGGTCCACACCCCTCCCGCCCCCCTTTATCTGGGGCGTGTGTTGGTGGGGGCGGCAGAGGTGGCGTGCCCCCGGAGTGACCACCCGAGGCTTAACCTCGGGCGTGCTTCCGGGTAGGCGCTTGGAACATCCGGTCCTTGCGGCAGGATGAGGGGTTCCTCTGCTATCGGGGGAATTGAAGCGATGGGAGTTGAGGTGGCTGCCCTCTCAGAGGTGAGAAGACCTGGTAGCGGCACGATCAGTGTGGGGGGGTTACACCTACTACTGGTCGGGCCGCAGCGATGTCAACCACCTCCAGGGTGTAGCCATAGCCATCTCAGTCGACTTCAGCCTGCGGTAGTCGAGGTGACACCGGTTGATGAGCGTATCATGGCTTTGAGACTGAAGCATGCTTTTGGCTTCATGTCTCTTATTGCTGTATACCCCTTACCGATGTACATAAAACCGATGTGAAAGGGGCGTTCTACCCCAAAAACTCGCATCTGTGGCAGACGATTGCCCCCGGCGAGACATTCGCATTTTTCTGGGCGACTTCAATCGGTATCCGGCTGTGACCGAGCTGCTACGAGATGTCTGTCGGCCCCATGGCTCGGGAGCTGATCCCAGCAGCGAGAATAGCCTCCTTCTCCGGGACTTTGCTAGGTCCCAGAAAATGAGGACTCTGGCTCCTGGTACCAGCGCTCCAACTCGCATCGCTGGACTTGGTCCCAGCGATACGGGTACAGTGGCCAAGGAGATCGACCACATCCTTGTCAGCACGCGATGGGGATCCTCCAGAACTGCAGGGTTTACCGGAGTGCTGAGTTCTGTGGCACCGACCATAGGCTGCTTGTGGCTACCCTGCGGGTCCACTTCAAAACTCCCCGTCCCTCCAGTGGCCACCCTAAGGTGTTTCACTTGGACAGACTAAGGGAGGAGGGGGTGTGCCCGTGGGTTCGCCACGGCAGTCTCTGACCGATTCTCAGAAACCAGCAACCTGAGGGATCCAGTTGCTCTGTGGGAGTCCTTAAAGCGCGTAACACTCGAAGCAGCTCAGGAGTCCATTGGCGTACGCCCAAGGACAAGGCAGAATACCATCTCCCTGGAGACATTAGAGGCCACTGAAGCGGGGTCGCAAGGCTCGGCTAAATGGGAATCAAGTTTTTGCGTCGTTCCATGGTGCGTAGGGCTCGGACACTGCTAAAGAAGGGACAAGGAACAGTTCATCAGGAATCTTGCTGAGAGGTCGAAGGCCATTCTTGGTAAATGACCTTCGCCTGCCTACCAAGCCCTGAGAAAACTGAACCCTAAGCCCTCCTCACAGATGATGCAGTCCGATCAGCGGATGGACGGACATCTCAGATCATGTTGGGTTCGTGAAGTTGGGGTGAGTATTTTGAAAAGTTGTACCAGGTGGATCCTCCAATAGTTAGCTTTGGGTGCAAGCGAGTCTCAGTGCCCGTGCCGGACCCACCCATCAGCGGGAACCTCCTACCCTAACAGAGGTTAGGCTGGCGATTTTCCCAAACTGAAGAGTGGGGAAAGCTGCAGGCATATGTGATATCCCTGCTGAACTGCTAAAGGCTGGGGGTGAACCTATGGCTCGGGGCCTGCATACAGTCCTGACTGCCATTTTGGGAGTCTGGTACCATTCCCCCCGACCTGCTGAGGGCGTGGTCATCCCTCTGGAAGGGGAAAGGGGATCGATGGACTGTAGCAAATACCGTGCATTACACTGCTCAGCATACCAGGCAAGGTTTTTCGCTCACATTCTTCTGAAACGGATCCGCAACCACCTACTGAGGCACCAGAGACCGGGGCAGTCTGGATTTACTCCTGGCAAGTCCACAATAGGACGTATACTAGCGCTTCGAGTAATTGTGGAACGCCGTCGTGAGTTTGGTCGTGGGTTGCTTGCAGCCTACATCGACCTCAAGAAGGCGTTTGACTCGGTGCATCGGGAATCGCTATGGGAGATCTGAGGCTCAGGGAATTCCGACACAGATTATTGGCCTGATAGCAAGCCTCTATACTGGTACTGAAAGTGCTGTAA
>NW_023665277.1:0-2500 GCF_015228065.2 Penaeus monodon | reverse complement strand
CCAGCATTTTTAATTAGTTTGCTGTTTTTTCATCTATTCCGGGGTCTTGTATTTTTTACTTCTTTAGGGTTTATAACTTCGTCCCGCTGGGGGTGGTTCAAACTCGCTTCATTTGGGTTTAAATTAAAGTTTTTGTTAGATTTTTTTCTTTTGTATAAGTTGGAACAAATGATTCCCTCTATCTTTGACTTTTTTTTCCACCATAAAACAAGTCCTCTCATTTGATAGTGTCCATTGTGGTTTAAATTTTCGTGTGAGTTTTATCCTTGGTAGAGTTCTTTGTTTTCTTATTTATAGAACATTTCAATTTTCTGGGAAAGTTCTTTAAATTTTTCCTTATTTGCGCAATAAACTTTTAATTTTTTTTTTTGTTTTTGTAATTACTTTTTTAAATGGATTATTGATACCTTTTTTTTTTTAGGGATCTTTTGTTTCAATTTTACTTAGTTTTTTTCAGATATCCAGGGGGGTTTTTCTTTTTTTTTTGGGGATAGTTTTTAAATGCTCAGCAAGATTCTTTTCCTTTTCCCCAAAATCATTTTTGGGGTTTTATCATCTTCACATGATTTAGTATTTCAAATTTTTTTTGCACTGCAATTTTTGAATTGTTATCAAAAGTTTTGTAGTCGACTTAGAGGTGGGTTGGGCGCTCCCTCTTTTTGGTCTTTTTTTAAAATCGATGTTTGAGTTTGGGGGTACTGTTGCGTCGCACCAGGGCTTTTTTTGGAATTTTTTTTGCAAATCTTCCATTTTTTTCGCACAAGTAGTCAATTTTGGGTTGCGGTTTTTTTGTTTGGGGAAAAAACGTGTACAAAGGTTTGGGGGGGGGGGTTGGAAAAATGTTGGGATAACTAAAATTTTTTGTACTACAGAATTTAAAATCTTTTCCCCTTTTTTTAATCTCCCAAGGGGGAAATTTTCCCATGTTTTTTTTGATTATTTTTTTCCTACTTTTGGGGTTGGCTCCCCTGATTATTTTTTACATCTTGTTAGGGATTGTGTTTAAAATATCGGGGAGAGTTTTAAAAAAATTCCATTTCTTATCCTTGCAATATTGGGTTTGGGGCGAGCATTGTATAATACTAAAATTATGAGGTTTGTTGTATTCTACTTTTTAAAAAACGATATTTTTTTGGGCTGTACCCAATTAGTGCATTTCAGTTTTTTTTGTGAGAATCATAGCAAATCCGTGACTATAATTTCCTTCTTCTTTCCAGAAAAAAATGTTTGTTTTTTTTTGTTTTTTAAAAATTCCATTACTTTCCAATTGGGTTTACTGATTCCCAGTATTTGAATGTTTTGTATCTATCCTTTCGTTCAGAAGTATTTTAATTTTCCCCCTCTCTTTTATTTTCCTTTCGTTCCCGTTCCGATTTTTTAAAGGTTTTTTTAATTGGACCTGTTTTTTTTTATTTCTTTTTTTCCAGATGCATGTTTAACATTTTCAGCTGGTTTCCCATAATAACGCGCCCCCTTATAACCAGCGAGGCGATGTGGTATGAAATTTTTCGTTTTTGTATTTTCATTTGGTGTAGAGTTTGTCAGGAGAAAATAAAAGTTTGGGGGATCCCCCCGGCTCCCTTTTCAAATCGCAGTCTCCAACTATTAGGGGGAAAAATCTCTGCCGCTTTTAAAAAAATTACCTGTAAAACGCAGACAATTATTTGGTGAAACCGTAAACAGTAGAAAAAGAAGGGTTTTACCGAATCCACGCCCGCTGCCGACAGTTTCACCCCAACCCTGGTATAGGGGGTAAAGAGTGCCTTCCTTTTTCAAAGGGAACCCTAGGGGGCAGTTTTTTTGTCTTCCCCGGACAAGATAAAAGATAAAAATGATAAATACAAATTTTGTGTAATATAGCAAGACAATAAAAACATCAGTGAAATTTAAAAATAAAAAATTTGGGTTCTCATAGCTTCGTAATGTTATCGTGGTTGATAATCAGTATTTAGTATTCAGTTTTGATTGTTCCCTTTTACATCGAAAGAAAATTGACTCAAAATCACTGTAACAAGAGATTTGATTTCACATACATAAGTGCCCTTTCCATCAAAAAAAGCCATTCAAATTCCCCCGTAAAATAAAATAAAACTTAAATTTTCATTCAAATTGCGGTTAAAAAAACATTAATATTTGGAAAAATAGTAAAAAAATATTAATAATTTTGATACTGAATAACTAGAAAATAAAAAGGTAAAATTGAAGAAGCACAATAACATAGGGGCTAAAAAAAACGGAAACAGTAATGGAATGTGATACCCTTAAGCTGGACATGGGTTTTATGATCTAAAAATTCGCATTGCTAATGAAGGTACACGTAGCACATTTTTTTTGCTTGTTTTTTTTTGTTATGTAGGAAAAAAAATTCAAAATAAAGTTGTGCAAAACCATTGCTTTCCAGCCGGAGGCAATATGATACGGATTACTTAAAATTTTTCTTTTGCTTTCTTTTTGGGTTTTTTTTTTTTTTTTTTTTTTAAAAAAAAAAAAAAAAAAAAAA
>NW_023665276.1:0-12998 GCF_015228065.2 Penaeus monodon | reverse complement strand
GATAAAATCGGGTCCTTTTGGCTGCGCGGGAAGAGGGTTTTCAAATTGTTGTAGTGATGGGGGTAGTCGAAGGGGGGGTGCGTGACGAGGGAGTAGTTTTGGGGAGGTAGTTTAGGGGAGGTGGGCAAAAGGCTGAAAAGGTTAAATAAGGAGGATGGGGGGGTTTGATTTGGAGGTTGTGGGGGTAGAGGGGAAAGGGTTGAGCGTGCTGGGAGAGGGGAAATGTTCCAAAGGATTGGTTGTTGGCTACGTCCCGAGGCATTGATGGGGGGGTAGTTGTTCAGTTTTCGGACCGTGGTAAAAGGAGACCCTGGGGTCAGGGAATCGATGATTTTACTCTTTGGGGCTTTTTGATAAAGGGGCAACCCTCTTTCCCCCTAATAGGGAGATAATTTTTCATTATTGGCCTGGTAAGCCTGGATTATTTTGGGGGATAAAAACAGCCCACCCCAGGGTCCCTTGAGGGGAAAGGGGCTAGATAACAAATCAGGGGAATACCGTGCCCATGGCCCCCTCAGGCCGTGGGACGGGACAAAGCAGCCTTTCTCCTTTCAGCACGGCTCTCACACTTAGAGGGGATAGCAGAAGGGTTTGGTAAAGGGGGAACAAAAACGAAAAGTGGGAAGGAAAGTAAAGCCATGCAAATGTTTAGTCGAGGGTGGTCCCAAGGTTGGGGGGTTCCCCCTATTGGGTCCCAGTCTCCCCCCCTAAACCCCCCCCACGACAACAAAAGGGGAAAGGGATGGGGGGGAAGGGCAAGGGATTGGGGGGGGTTTTGGGCCCTGGAAGCCTAGGATAGTTGGGGGAGAAAGTCCACCCCTTGGTCCCCTTGGGGACAAGGGTAAACATGGCTTCCTAGGCCCTTCTGACTGGCAAAAAAATCCCCCTTCATCCTTTCAACATGGCTGTTTGGGGGGACCCGCTTGGGGTTTCCCGTTTTCCCTTTCCAAGTTCCCCTACTACAACAATGGGCATGGGATTGGGGGGGGGGGACTTTTATGATTTAAATAATTTAAAATTTGTTTCTTTATCCTTTTACAATTAAATTTGGGGTTTTTCCCTAATGAAAACTGAAAAAGAGTTTAGGATGTAAATGTTTCAGTTTCCCGGCCCAATATTAGGAATGCAAAACAAAAATACATTTTTTAAAAAGGGGTTATTCCAGTGGAATATGTACATTATTATACCTTTACAAATTTAACTTTAAATATTAAACAAGTACAATTTTGGGGGAGTCAGCCTCGATACCTATGTACATTTTTTTGCCTTCAACAAACGAAACTTTTTAAAAAACTGTGATTATGATTGTTGTCATTTTCTCAAGAGAAATGCACCTTATGTCGCTAGGATTATGGTGAGAACAGAATTCATTGATAATTTGACAAAACATTTGAATGCTATTACATATACCCATTACTACTGCTTTTAATCTTGAGGCTAGTGTATTCAAAGTAGTTGTATTCAGATGCAAAGCAAGCCAAACTTCCACTGCTTAGCAGAATACAACAACATATGAACAAAGTGTGAAGATAAACTGGTTTTCTCACAGTCTTTCACCGGTTAGTAAATTATCCAACCTGATTAAATTATCCACTTTTAGGTGATGATACTAATGAAATTATTTAGCTTCTTGATAGAAACTGCTCACATTCCTAACTGCCTTCTTATTAAAAAAAAAATGTTTTTACAACTGGTCAACATATGGCACTGAAGACAAACTGCCAACGGCTCCCATGCTCAGCTTACCTCCCATGACTTTACTCAGAGCCTGGAAATATAAGGAGAATTATATATGCAGGAATACTACACAAGAGAAAATTTCTCTGGATACTTCATACAGAGACAATATCTTATACAAGCATCTGACGTATAACAGTATTTCAAACCTAAGGTTGTTTTTAAGGAATGACTTATAGACAAAGAAAGAAATCTGGCTACTTACAGACTGGACAGAAGAGGCAGTAACACCATCAATGGCAGCAGCAGCAGCAGAGGGGTTGGCATATGTGCCAGTCAGGAGAGCTTGAAGTCCCATGTCTTCCAGATGCTCAGCTGCACACAAGAAGTCACTCATTATACATTATAATATCCAAATACAGGTCTTCTCTTGTACCTATCCTGAGCTGATCGGTTGTGTGTAATTGCAATATGATTTGAACAGCATCAATAATGTATCCTGTTATTCTATGCACTGAATATAATGGACAATGGTCTAACCGTATTTTTTATAATGTAAATATGACTGCTTTTACAGATACTAGCAAATACAAATTAACACTTTCGATAAAGTGATGCACCTGTTGGTGTCATGAATCTACCACTCTGTGACTGATCACAAGGCCTGAAAACCAGCATGGACAGGGTCACTATTCTAGAAGACTTCTAATAAAAATTCCAGTCTGTATTGTCCTTTTGGACCAGCAGCTTCCTCTGGGATTTACTCCTGAAATATAATTTTTTGAGGAACATTGTGAAAGGATTCACAAATGCCATTGAAAGACACTTGTCATTCTTTAAAATTATGAACTAGCAAAGTAAAAGAGATCCATTGCCTAAATTTGCAAACAGCTGGCTAGACAACCTGGAGTGTGAATGGGTGACTCACCATCCTGACTCTGTTGCCATGTGGATAGCTGCCTTTGCCATTTTCTTCCCTCGGCAACATCGGCTTGAGTCACTTTCAGTTCTTTCACTGCAGAGTGCACAGCATCAATAACCTGCAAACAAGTAGCCAGTGAATAAAAAAGGAAAAAAACAATAATTTCCAATCATCAACTAGACTTTTGATCCTTTAAATCTGTAGCATTAAATAGTGAATAAAATATAAACACATAGAAGAAAACAAATATGAAGAGATGACTGACAAACATCTATCAAAAGATATCAAACACTTACCTTGCCAACAGATGCAGAATCAGCCATAATGAAATAACCAAAGAGGCCTGTGTCGCTGTAGTTGATGTTGATAGCAGAAGCCGAGGCCTAACCCTCCTGATGCCGCTACAGCCTTTGCAAGTACACTACTGGCATTGCTACCATATTTGGTGTTGGGGCCCGATGCCCAGGATCTGCTGGGCTACAGCCAGGGATGCTGCATCACTGCTGCCAATGCTTAGGAAGCAGAGATATACAGGAGTGTTAATGCACTAACACAAAAATATCACCAAGAAGAAAACAATCAAACTTAAGCACATGAGACATTGCAACTACAGCAATCTCTCCTCTCCTCATACCTGGCACCAGCGCCAGCAACTGCAACACAAGTGACAGCAGCTCCATTCTCCTGTCGCAGATTTCCACTTCCATATGACCCAACTGCAGGAACTCCATCTCCTGACCCCACACCGAGGCTCTTGGTGTAGGAGACCAAGCTATCATGGTCAACCCCCAAACCAACCACAGCCATGCGACTGGCCAGATGAGTCGAGGCAACAAAGTCGGACATCTGTAGATAAATCATTTAATAATTATACTTCTGCAATTTTAACATAATTTAAATATTATTAAAATATACTTTAAATAGAAAACTGACAAAGCATAAATCTCCACTTGAGCTACAACCTTTCACAATCAATCAGACAAAAGGAAGAGACACAACATACCAAACCCTGAGAAAGCTTGCCAAGCTGGTAATCTGGCACAAAGATGGAATTGCCAAGACCAGCATTACGGAAAGCTGCTCCATGCAATAACTCCAGGGCCAGGGTGGAAGGATCTCGCATAGCAAGCTCAATCTTAATCCTCTTAAGATTGTCTGCCATCTCCCACGGCTTGAAGGAGGGCTGAGTGGCTACACTTGCAAGGACCTCCAGGCTCGAGTCCCTGGCAAAAAATGAATGGGGTATTGGAAGCATGTTTGTCTGAAATCTGCTTTAAATTTGACTAAGTATGTAACACTGATAAAATTCTGGATGTAAAGCTAAGTTTTCACTATATGACTAATGTTAGTAAAATTCAGTACCCCTTTCTGGGAACTAACAAAATGCACAGTGAAAATTGTAAGCAATAAAATAATGGTATACAGTAGCATTTTTTTTTACCGCATGTGCATATAAAAAAAAAACATATTGATAATATGGACTCTTTACTATTTTGAATAAAAAGCATCCATAAAAAGATTAACTGCATACAAATTACTTTCTATTAAGTTCAGTAACATAATTTTCAACTTTTCATGGTTACTAAATATATTGAGAAAAATTGTATAAACACTCACACGTTATTCCTGATTGTATCTAGGCTATACATAACATGTTCACCGGCCGGACTCTGCGTAAGGGATCCACCCGCCTGCTGGATGGTGCGAGTGATTGCAAAGGCCGAGGCGTTCTTGGTGCCTAAACCAACAATGTACGCAGCATGTGGGCCGCCACCCTTTTTTGGGTGCAGTCTCATAGCGAGAACCAGCTCTGTAAGAAGAAACCAATTAATCAAAAAGCCAACATTTGAAAAAAAAAAAAAAAAAAAGTGAAGAAAGCTTACAATTATTGACTGGATCAAGTACTACTTCCAAATACCACTTCGTATAAACAAACTGTATTGGGAAAGTATAAGAGGAAACCGTGTAATCTTACTTGAAGAGGACAGCCACACGGGAAAACTGGGAGCGTTGTTCTCAAGGGAAGCAACAACAGCACCCGAAGGAGGGTGGTCACCTTCACGTCCTGAGTGGGAAGGTTGTAGGACTGCTGTGCGGCTGCCTGGGCTGCATAGCCACGATTTCTGTTGACATTGTTCAAGATTATTAATGATAATTCATTAAGTAAACTTCCACATCATGAAGATTTAATTCAGATATAAACATAGAAGCAAAATATGTATATCATAATGGACCAGCTCATCTCAAGAGAACTAGTCTGTATAGTGTGAATATCATGGCAAATGAAGGGTAAAGAAAAATTTTCTATTTATGAAAACAAGTAATTATTTTTTTCCCCTTTCTGATAAGGTATAATTGGTAGGTAAAAGTCAGTCATACTGAAGAGAACCTTTTAAAGACTACAAAAAATTCTATATGAAATATAGCATTATTAGCTATACAAAAGAAAGATAGAAGGAAAGAAAAGAATAATACTCCACAATCTTAAAAATAAACCTAAAAGCAGACAGGGCTTCAGAGACTAGGAAAATTGTGGCATAAATTACTGTAGAAGAGGATATAAAACAAAAACTTTTTTTCGCAACATTCGCTTTACATAAAGCACATTTTTGAGAGAAGTACACACACAAGGTGGATTCCACCATCAAGCTTGCAAACATGAAGGCAAACAAACAACCATGGTATTGTGAATGACAATTTCCTTGATAGCGGGTGACAGCAGTAAACACAGGAAAACAGAAACGACATTGCAGAAAAGGACACTGTTGTTAGTTGTGATGATAGTGAACTTAGTAAAGCAAGATTCAAAGCAAGAAGAAGAGGAGGAATAGAGGGGTATAAAGATTTTGCATTAATCCTTTAAGAGCACTGACTCGTAAGATAAAGGTCTTTTATACTGAGAATTTAGAACAGAAATAGGAAAATGCCAATGCCCTTTTCAACATCCCAGGAAAGGGCATGAAACAATTTTAAGTACCCAGAAAAATAAAACTATTGGTAAACTCCAGTAATCCACTTTTCTGGAAAATGTAGTGTTCGATTCTGTTGCAAAATTTTGCCTATAAAGATGGCTCAACTGGTACTCAGCCACTTGATTTCTGCTTCTCCTTGAGTGTTTGAGGAAACTATACATATACTTTTTTATTAATGCTATCAATATGATGTCTTTTTCAATATAACTGAACTTTATGATTTATCATGTCATTAGGAAATTATGCCCTGGGTGATGATGGAAACTTGCAGACATGAAAATTTCTGCATGAAGGTTGGGGTAACAGGAATGACTCGCCACAAGTGCACAAAGGTCTCGAGGAGAAACAAGACTCACTATCTGTGAGCCATGATTGCAAGTGTCAGCTCCAAAGAGGACATTATTTTCTTGCTCAGGATCCTATTCCTGTCTGCTGTGACCAACACTGCAGGTTGTATTACAAATAATTGCATAATTACATAAAATATCTTAAAAATCACACAAGTAATAAAATTATTCCTTATTGTATTGTTATTGCACTGAGTAATGGAACATCTATAGAGATGTATGGAGTTTGTGCAAGGAACAAACAGTATTACCATCTGGATAAAAGCAAATCAAATGATATAGACAGAAAATTATAAAAAAGGCTAAAAATGCTTAGGCAGAAGAAAAGAAATAACATTGCACACGAGTGTGTGCACGCGCCTGGCTACAAGCACACACTTCTCAGAGTGGCTGCTCAAGCAGGCTAAGCCTAATGCATGTATTTTGGACCACTTGCTTGGCAATTATAAGGAGATTGAAGAAACTTTTCAGTTCATACAGTAATCTTTTTTGGTAGTTTGTGCATTTGCAACAACACAGGAAGATTCATCCAAATCTTGGCACTGGATTTCTACCTTCTACCTAAGTTAGGGACGTTGCCCCTGACAGCTGTGATCCTGTTGTAAACATTTACCACAACTTGAATTTAGCAAATGATAATGTTTCTCATAGTCCATATCAAGGAATGCACTTGTGAAAAGTGTAAGTGCAGAAACTATAAATATCTTAAAATATACAAATGTATAATAAACACATGGAATCTATAAACATGGAAGTAGCAGAAAAAAATTCACAAGTGCACAGTAATACAAAATTTAGTTGCTACAATGCAATGTAAACACCATAGGTGACTGATTTTTGGGGGGTTCTAGGAAGATTTTTAAATGCTTATTGTGAGCTAAGTTCACTTTTTTTTTAATACTCAAGCTGCTAGCTATTGCATATAAAATGTGAATATATAATCTCTAAAATAGAATACCTTCACTATACATTAAACTATTTGATCCAGGTGCCTTGAGACTAGGGTGCAGCCCAAAAGTCCGGGGCATAAGGCTTGCCTAAGTGGAAACCCACTCCCAGGTAAGTGGTTTGTATACCTGGTCAGTACTCACATGCAGTATAAAGACTCAGTGTGGTATATTTTCAGTTTCACTAAGCCAGATAGGACAAGGTAAAATTTACCAGAACAGAATTTAAGAAAACCTTTTCATCAATGGTATTTCCTTTTCAAGTGATTATAAGAAAGTTGTGCAGCAAATAATACTTGGGTATACTTTTAAATAATGAACTACATTAAGACAGGGAAATTTTAGTAATACTCACAAAGTCCAACCTGCAATCAGAGTAAGTTCCCATCCCCCCTTTGGGAAGGATTTGGTTCAAATGGCAACGTCTATTGGGTTACTGGGTGGAGTAATACTTGTTCTCAGAGGGGTGCAGTTTATTTCATATAAGGTTACTAATACTTCCACTTATTTCAGTTAATTTTACAGAGACCGACGCATGGAGATAGAGGAAAATGACGCTGTCATCTTGTAGAGCATAAAAAATAGAGTAGGAATACAGGTAAATCTGCAACAAGCCTCATATTTACTGGGAAAAAACGAAAATAGGCCCCTGCATGGCACCCATCCACTTTTACATTTACCTTACAAGGACCACAACAAATGTGTTGCATAACTCATTACTGTGATCTATCAAGTAGTCCAGGGTTTTACTATGAACTTGTGAGAACGATTATTTTGTAATTACCAGAGTCTGTTTTTCCCAATTCATGTATGTAATTAATTCTTTTACTTTATCATACTTCCCTTACGTGTTTTGGTAATTATTCTGTGCATGTGTGTTTAGCCACCGGGAGATTTGCATTAAAAAAGCCAGTGAGAAATGTCTCATTTGAAGTGGGTTGCATCAATTTCCCGGCTATTTTTAAAACCCTATAGTGGATATGTAGGACAAATAACATTAGTACCTCTTCTGCCTGATATTTAAGCCCAAGTGCCTCAAATGCAAAAAGTGATTGAAACCAAGGAATTCTGAAACATAGATGTAAGGGGAAAAGAAGTTCAGTGCTTCGCTATAATTAAAGGGATGTGGTTTTACTGTAGGGGTTTTAGGGGACAGAGCCCCCTTGCTAGGGAACATTAAGATTGTATTTTCTTAAGCCAAGGGGGTACAGGCTAGACATATATATTACTATGTAAGCCTAATATATAAGCTTAACCCGTAATAATATAATAAGCCTACCCAGGGGGGTAGGCTTATTTTATTATATGGGGGTCCAGAGACTATGTCCCCTGGTTTGGCTTATATATTACAAATGGATTCCGGGGGCCCATAGCCCTCTTGCTAGGTTTATATATTACTATGGAAGTCCAGGGGGCAGAGCCCCCTGGCTAGGTCTAGATACTACCATGGGGTCCAGGAGGCAGACCCCCCTGGCTAGGGAATAATGGATTGTAGTGGTATAAATCCCACAGGGTTTAAAGGTTTTAAGATTAGTTTATTGGTTGGGAAACGCATTGTACGAGTGGTCTGTAAAACTTTCAGAGATGGTGGGGAATATCCGTATTTTTCATTGGTCGTTTCCATCTTTTTTGTGCTTTTCATGACACAAAGTTTGGTAATTGGTTTGATAAATCACTTTTTTCCCAATTCTGTAGGTTCCTATTAACATCCAGTGCTATCTATTATTCACCTCCTCCCCTCTTCAACCCCCTGGTTCCCTACACATACCTCAAGATCATTGGGTAGGGGAAGTATATAAAAAATTACAAACTGAAGTGAAGGGAGGGAGAGAAATTTTGTTACAGCAGGCATTTTAAAAGCAAAAGAAAGAGAAAAATAAAACCATGCCAAAATTGAAAAAGAAACATGGAAAGCAGAAATACGCAAGAAAAGATTTGGCCATGGAGATACAACACTGTGTTGCACAAATGAACAAGTGAATGAACTCCAACCTAACCACACAAAGACCACAAAGATCTCTGTACAAGTCAAAAATCTTTGGCAACTCCCAAATGATATATTTTCCTTACCAGATGCCCTGCCCCAACCCCATCCCCAATGCCATATTTCCCAATTGGGGAGGCCGCAACCCCACATTCCCACCCAATCTCCTTATTTCCCTATTGGGGAGGCCGGGGAACCCACACTCCCACCCAATCTCCTTATCTCCTGACCCCCCCCCTTGTTGCCACCAACGTACTTTTAAAAATTAAAAAATATAGTAGAGATGAGGGTGTGACAAATCTCTGAAAATTCTACAGGGAGAACTTGATAACTGTATTTCAATTAATTTTCTGTTGTTCCTGAGATAAATAGCAATCTCAGGTAAAGTTTGTTTACACAGAACATCGGGAGAGAATTCAGAAAAACAAGTAGGACTGTAAACAAACACTTTGGAACAAGCAGTTAATGGTTACTGGGAGTGACGCAACAGAGATAGAGAGAACTGGACGCTGCAATCTTATAAAGAATTAAAAATAGAAAAATAAGCTCCAGCAACCTTATATTACCACAAGATGATGAAAATGTCTGCTGCATGTCACCTGTTGAGACAGCGACAAAACCCTTACACAGCCAGAGTTCTTAATGTTTGTTTTCTGTAAGTTGGCACAAAATGCTAATAAATTGGGGTCCAGGGGGGGGGGGAGTTGCCCCCTGTCTAGGGAATAAATAGAAGGTAGGAATGTTTAGGTTTAGATTTTGGGTTCGCATGATACCCTGGTTTTGGGACATCTCTGGAGGGTGCATTGCTCTTGGTAATAAATGCTTAACGAGCAATGAAACACTTCAACATTAGATGGATCAATGCGTAGAGAGATGGCTGACCAGTTTACAGTACTGATACACTCTAGATACTATCCCCAACCACTCGTCACAACATTAATTTGACAATCTATGTTGTTGTGTCGTGTCCTTCAGCCACTGCCTGGGGAGGGCTGATGGGTGGTTTCTATCCACTGACACCCTATGGGAAACATTGTCTCGCCTCAGTATACACAGCAAGAGAGGTGAAACATGGGAACACAAAGTAAAATTGGGATGTGAGTAGTACTCTGATAATCTTTTTTTTCTTCATGTCTATAAATTATTTTTTCTACCAATCACTAAGTTTTTGTCTCTACAAGAATATCATCTTCAATTTGCCCTGTTTTTAGTGCATCCATACTATAAAAATTAACCCAAGTGTGGTTGTAAAAAGTGATTATAAAAATTATTGCATATACAAATCACATACATAATGAATGAATATTTTATAAATACATATTTCTATATAATTTTATATAAATCAAAATGCAGAAATACATTAATAGTAGAGTGCATTTCTAAGAGACTAAAAATGACTGACCTCAATGTCACGAGCTACATGCGCCAGGACAGTTTATGCCTGGTTACCTTGTAGCAAAGTTGTTTGCTATGAGGCAAGGAAAGCTGGAGGTGCAAAGGCCTTCACTGTGATACATTTTCATAAATTTTCTTGAATCAGTTGGCTGCTGTTGATAATTTTGATTGCATCGATATCATTTTAGATTTTCTCCAAGTCAGAGCAGTCCTTTGGGTTAATCTTTAGGTTAATGTTATTAAGAGCAATGCATGAAGATAGTGGAAATGGACCACTGTCCTCTTGTAGAGCATAAAAAAATATATAGGAAGCAACACAGGTAACCAAGGAATTCTGATCATAGACATAAGCAATAGTTTTGCTATATAAAGGTATGTGGGGTTTTACCCTGGGGGTCCAGGAGGCAGAGACTTCTGGCTAGGGAATATACAATCATTTTTCTTAAATCTACAGGGGTCCAGGGGCCTTAGCCCCCTGGCTAGGTACATATAATACTGGGTAATTGTTACCGAGAGCGACGCACACCTCCCAGAGACTAAGTTTACAAAAACAGATTTTGGTTAATTTTCCGACAATGACAATCGGGTCTTCCCTGACAATTATTTATATCATCAGATTTGTTTTCGTGAGATGACAACGAATCTGATGATATTTTCAGTTGCATTCTCCAGCCGACAATCTTGATGTGATTTGATAAGTCCCGATAGCAGGGGAGGGCATGAAGTAGATCAGGGAAATTGTGGGTAAAACAGGCTGAAATAAGAAGAAAAACAGAACAGAAATGTGTAAAACAAGTACAAAAAACGCTTAAAATCGGATAATGAAACTCTACGGGACGTCGCCGCCATCTTTCAAACTCTACGGACCGACGCGCCAACTTTCGAAAAAACTCTACGGGAACCATACCCATTGTTCGGTAAAAAATCTACGGGATTTCACATATTCCAGATCCCCGTGGTAATCGTACAATGCGTCCTAACCAATAAACAACCTAACCTTAATCCTGTGGGATTTATACACTACGATCATATATTCCCTAGCCAGGGGGCTCTGCCCCTGGTCCCCCTGTGGTAATATACACTCCTAGCCAGGGGGCTACGCCCCCTGGACCCCCATTGTAATATTTACACCTAGCCAGGGGGCTATGCCCCCTGGACCCCCGGGGGTAAAAACCACATACCTTTTATATCGCGAAACACCGAACGTTTCTTCGCTTCCGGCTATGGTCACATTTGCTTTGTTTTCTAATCACTTTTTTCAGCATTTGCGGCACTGGATGGGTTTCAAATATCAGGCTGTGATAGAAACGAATGTCTATTTGTCCAGTATATCCACAAAAAGGCTTTAAAATTGACCCGGAATCGACGCAGCACTCGAAATAGACATTGCTCACCGGCGTTTCTCGAGGTAATGGCCTTGCACGGCTGTTAAATCTCCCGGTGGCAAAACGCTCCAGGCGCACAAGGATATTGTATAAAATAGTGTAAATAATTACCAAAACGCGTAAAAGATGTATCATAAAAGTAAAAGAACCATTAAATATATGAAATTGGAAAAATGGGCACTGGTATTACAAAATAATCGTTCTTACAAGTGCGTAGCAATACAAGAACTACTTGCTATATCGCATTAAAGAGTTACGCGTCACATTTGTTTTGGTCCTCGCAAGGTAAACATGGATGGGGACTTAGCCTCAGAGCGGTGTTCTGCAGGGCCTATTTTTGTTATTTCCCGGTTAATATAAGGCCGCTGCAGATTTACATATATTGCTTCCTACTCTATTTTTTATGCTCTACAAGATGGGCAGTGTCCATTTTTCTCAATCTCAGGGCATCACTCTCGGTAACTTTAACCTAATACTGCAGGGGTTCAGGGGGCAGAGCCCCCTAGGTAGCCTTATATATTACTATGGGGGTCCAGGGGGAATAGTCCCCTGTCTAGGAGTATATATTACCATGGGGGAGTATATATATCATAATGTATAAATCAAACAGGGTTAAAGTTAGGTTGGTTTATTGGTTAGGATGCATTGTATGATTATCACAGGGGATATAGATTACATGTAATCCCGTAATTTTTACCAAGTCCTGGGTTTGATTCTGTAGACTTGGCGCATCAGCTTGTAGACTTTTAACCCGTTATTCCCGTTGTCAGAAATCTCTGAGAGCAATTAAATCTGTGATATCTGGCAGTGGCCAGACAGTGGGCGCGGAGTCCGCTGCATTAAACCAAACGCCCCGCTCCACGCGCTCTGGCGTGTTTGTTGCATGTACAAGCTGAACCGGCCAACCATGCAGTTAGCTATGACATCCTATCACGTAACTTGGCAGGAACGGATTAAGGATAGCCGGGACATCCGTAGAGTTTCCTTATTCGTTTTGTAATTTGTTGGACAAAATTTGGCTAGGGTTATTAAAAAATCAACTTTTTAACGGTTCATGAATCGTTTTTTTCGTTTTTCTTTGGTTCCTATTGACATCCAGTGCCATCAATTATCACCACCCCAGTTCCCCATGCATCCCCCCAAGATTATTGGGTAGAGGGACACACAAAAAATCAGATTTTGGAACTTAGCCTCTGGAGGGAGTGTCACTCTCGGTAACAATTACTAATTCTTTGTGGTACAAACACTCAGCTAGGGCAAACTGAAGACTATACTCTTGTAGAGGACAACAGGTATCATGCGGTACAGAAAATACTTGCAGACACAGCGTATGCAATAAAGGAAAAACTAGTGAAAGCACCCTCCCCCC
>NW_023665275.1:0-12999 GCF_015228065.2 Penaeus monodon | reverse complement strand
TTTAAAACAAAAAAGGAAATTTAAAAAAATTAAAGGAAACCCTTTTTGGGGCATTCTTCCTATCTGGGGTTTTTTTTTTGGCTACTCTATTTCCTTTCCCTTGCCACAAAAAGCAAAAATTTTCCCTTTTGAGCTTTTAACCAACCCCTTCCTTCCCGATCTAGCCCATGTGCAAACTAAAAGGTAGATTAAGATAAAAATATATTTAACCCAAGGGAAGAATCCCCCTGACACCTCCCCATCCAATATCCCCCCCCCCCCCCAGGAGTGCCAAAAGATCATCCCCCTGAAGAGCCCGACACCCCAGGGGACATAGCTGCGTGGCCCGTGAGGTAGTGGAAAAGTGCAAATGATCCCCCCTCGAAGCTGAGTGGGTGCGGGGACCATTCCTACCTGCTCCCCAGAAAGGAAAATGTCAAAGTAATTTGGGAAAATTTATTGGGTTTTTTATGTAGTCTTTTTTTTTTTTCCCCTTTTTTTTTGAAATATGTGCAGTATTTATAGATATATTGTTGCAAATGTGATGATGTGAAATGCTTTGCCTTGATGCCCCCCCAGAAGCCACATCTCTCTCGAAAAATCCCCCGGAAGGCCAACAGAACAGGCCAACCTAAGAGCTCGACTAATGGAGGCTGTATGAGGAGATCCCCGAGAAGTGCGGGGGGCGTCGCTCATTCGTGAAAGGAAACCCGGGAACTTGGGGGAGCTGGCCAGAATGGTGCGTTTTTTTGAAGGGAGGGGGGGTTTTTTGGGGAGTGGGGGGGCTCAGAGGTAAAAAGGGATTTTTGTTGTTGTTGTTGTGTTGGTTTTTTTTGGTTTTGGTTTTTGTTTTTTTTTTTGTTGTTGTTTGTTTTGTTGGTTTTGGTTTGTTTTGTTGTGTTGTTTTGTTGTTTTAAGTCTTTTTCCTGAAAGGTTTTTGGTTCAAAAATTCTTGGTTTAAAAAAGGGTTGTGGTCTAGATTTATTTTACCCCAATTTTGAAAAAATTTAAACTCTCAAAAGGTGATATTTTTTTTATCATTTTTATTTTTTTTTTTATTGGTCATAATTAAAAAAAATGATCTTATTATATAACAATAATATTATTATAACTACTATTTTATTACTTTTTTTAGTATTGTCACACCACAAAAGCCTATGTTCTGATTTTTTTTTTGCAAAAGACTGTTTTGGGCGGGCCAGGGTGCTTGGGGGTGAAGACGGGAAAAAAAGAGCTTGGATTGAGTTACAAATAGTGTAACTCTTCTGTTTCTAGTCTTTCGAATTTCCCACCTGTTATTTCCCACTTAAGGTGAGTGCCCGAACAGAAGTTTTTTAAAGTTCTTTTGAATATTTTGGGGGGTATATGGATTTTTATATTGCCTTGGGGGGTACCTTTTTTGGCCTTTTTTTGTATTTCCCCTGAGATGGGTTTTGATGGAATCATAGAGGTGAAAACCAGGCAAGCCAGTACCGGACAGCTACCAAACGCAAGAAGGGGCCGACGGCAGGCAGTCCCGCAAGCTGCAACAGGACAGAGCGTAAATTGAAGAAGTACCGGGGTCGTGGGAAGCAAGACCCGGTGGTTTGGTGCGAGTTTTTTATTAGGTGTAATTTTTTTTGTTTTTTAAGGGGGAAAGAAAAAATGGGATTTAAGATTGTGATTTTTATCTTACCCTTTTCTCTTTTGATTAGATTTGAATATTACAAGTATTTATTTGTTTTTGTTTCACCTTATTTAAATTTTTCATTAGTTTTAGTGTTGGGAAAAAATGAGTTTTTTATTTGTAAATGGAAAAAGGGGAGAATCTTTTTTGGTTTTTATATTTTTAAACTACTAATAATATTTTTGAGAAGAAGTTGTAATTACTACTTTTTTTTAAATCCCAAATAATGAAATATGACAAAACCATGCCCTTTTCTCTCCCTTTCCCCCAGGGGCTGAGTGTGTACGTACCTCTTGCTCAACATTGCCCAGGATGTGGGGTAGAGGAGAAAATGCCGGAAGAAATTGTTGGGGGGCGCATGCGGAGCGAGGTCACGATCTCCTTTTCCCAGTTTTGTCCTTTCCTCAAGAAACTGTCTGGTATATGGAGAATAAGGATGATATGGTAAGCATAATGGTTTAAAAGATTTTTATTTGAGAGTTTTTCATAAGTATGTTTATTTATCTTTTTTTTTTATTGGTGTTTTTGGTTACATTTTTTTGTGTGTGGTTACTATGGGATTGAAGTATATTTTTAAAATTTTTTTATGTGATTTTTTTTCCTTTAATCATCTATATAGCAATAAATCATTGCAAAAATCCCCGGGACCCACCTGCTTGAGTGTCTGTGGCCCCAGTAAAAAAGGGGGAAAAGTGGCTGCCACTTGTGATATGTACTTTACAGAGTTGCTTGAGAAGTTTATGCAGTGTTTCTCTTGCTCAAAAGTGCTGGATTTTACAGTTGTTTATTTATGGCCTTTAGTTTTTTCCCTAATATGTCAGGCTCATACACGTCAAAGAGAGAAAGTCCAGTAGAATTGCCTATTAAAAAAGATACCAATGTAATGGGTGTGCAAATTGATATTCACATCATGCCTTGCTGCAACTGATTTACTCCTGCAGGAGCACAAACCCAAAAATCTTGGTGATTTGCTTAAAGGGTGGGAGGCAGCAAAAAGTGGCTCTTCAGTACTTCTTCTTCGAACTTGAGTCTGTTGTGGCTATTTTTCACAATGTTATTCTATTTAAGTGTAATTTTTAAAATTCTATTTTAGGCATTTATACCCTGTTGATTAAGTGTGATTGAAACATCGTCATTTTATTTCAGGGTGACTTAAACATTGTGGAAAAAGTGAGTCGCCTAATTGGTACAGACAACAGTGACCTCCTCAATGTCACAGTGCGACTCCTCCTCAACCTTTCATTCGATGCCAACCTCAGGACCAAGATGATCAAAAATCGGCCTTCTTCCCAAGCTTGTCTCTCTCATAGGTGGGTCAAGTTTTGTGTCTTTTTTTTGAGTAGAGTTCATTTATGCGGGTTTGGGTTTAATTTGAGATTTATGTGTTTAGGGTAAAGGGGTTTTGGGATTTGTATTGAGGAAGAGTGATTTTTGTGTGTGTGTGTGTGGTGTATGTGTGTGTGTGGTGTGTGGTGTTGTGTGGTCGTGTGTGTGGTGTGGCGTGCGTGTGTGTTGTGTGTGGTGTGTAAAGGGTTACTTGCATTTGTTAAGGGAATTTTAGAAAAAATTTGTTATTTTATGATGGGTTTCCATGGGCTGGCCTAAAAGGGAAAAAAAGGGGATTGTTGCTTTTCATTTTATTATCAGTGTTGCCTTAATAAATCATTCTCTGAGTGAGTTCTTTCAACTTTCCATTTATCGGGTGAGGAAAGACACCAGCAAGCAGTATTGGCGGTTCTTTATCATCTGAGTGTTGACGCCCAAGTGAAAGTCCATGTTACATACACCGACTGCATTCGCTGTAAGTAATATGTAGTTGTCTTTTGGGTTTTTCCCATTAATTTGTGTGATAAATTTATGTATTTTTGTTTCAAAAGCTATTATATTTCTTTTCTTTTTGTTTTGAAAGTAAAATATCACATCTTATGCCCAAACAGTTATCTGGTAATATATGGGTCCACTTCTGAATAAAGATTTATGCTTCATGAGAATCCCTCCTCTCTTCCTCCGCTCTTAAAGGTGAGAAATTGGTGCTGAGTTCCCCGGCCCTCAAGTCCCGCGGGAGCTGATGGCCCTGGCCGTTAACCCGGCGGGCCCAAAAAACGGAACGCACAGCTCATCTGCGAAGGGGCTGGGCTGAAGTGCTCATGAAGAGAGCCCTAAAATCCCGGGGACCCACTGCTTGGACTAAGATGATTCGCAACATTCCCCAAACATGAGGACCACCAGGGAACTCTTATGGTAGGGAGGAGAGGGGATCGGGAAAACATGATGAGGATGAGGAAAATAATGTGTGTGATGATGATGATGATACTATGGTTATGATTTTGGGGATATATAAAGGTTATTTAAATGCATTTCTTTCATGATTGCAGTGCATTAAAGTGAATTATCAATGTTATGTATAGATAAAAGCTTCATCAACAAAATATCTAATAAACATATGGTCTTAGAAACCTTTTGGGATGCATAACCATCATATAACTGATGGGGTAAAGGATACATAGAACTACACTAAAAAGATAAAAATAATTTATTTTTGTGTTAATGGTCAGCAAATGATGAATGCATTGCACAGAATATATGAATAATTATTAATTGCATTGAGGTGATAGATCAGAACAATATAATTATATTTAATATATATATATATATATATATTATATATATATAATATATATATATATAAATATATATTATATATATAAGAAAGGTATGAATTCATTTATAGATATCGAAGACAAATATGATATAATAAAAACTAAAATATTAAACTAATTGGTAAATACACAGATAATAAAGTTGTGTTCACATGGAAAATAAGTATTTAATAATTTTGATGAAGATTTTAGTTTTTCTAAAAATTATCTTTTGATTTGTGTTCTAAAAACGTTTAAGTTCATCTCCCTGAAAATCAGATTTCTGATTACCCATCACCTTCAGTATTAAAAAATTTTTCAATCATAGAAAAAGGAAGTTATCTTGCAGCTGTTGAAGGCCTGATTGAGGACTTTTTTCCTTGTTTTTCAGGACTTCGGAGTGAGCTCTGGAAGTTGTGAGTAGGGGGGAACGATGAGTTTACCCCGAGTGTGTGGGCGTTTGGGGAAAACCCCTCTCTGCCCGATTTGGCTATTTCCAGTTCTCCCCCAAGTACCAGCTGATTGATGGGTTAAGGAAAAGTCTCCAACCTGGTAAGGGGGTCTTTGTCTCTGTTTTCATGGGTGTGTTTTGGGCAAAATGTTGCTTGCAGAATGTGATGTTGATGCATTTGATTTTTTTATTGAGCGTATCTAGTTGACAAATCAAGTCTATTGAACCCTTATTTTATTTATCATCAGTTGTGTTTACTTATTTGCATTCTCTTTTATCTTATTTATCCTCCTCTCTTTCTTCTTAACTTCTGAACTTTCTCTCCTCTCCTCTCCCATCCTTTTGTCTCCTCTCTTCTCTTCTCTTGACTCCTCTGATCCTCTCTCCCTCCTTGTTTCACATCATAAAAATCTGCTTCCCAAAAGATGCTGTGGAGGATGACCTTGCCCTAGAGGTGGTGGTTCTCCTGGGAACTGTGGCCGGGGACCAGGCAGCTGCCGAGCTCATCGTGGAGACGGGCAACTTCAGGCACTCGTTAATCTGCTCACGTGAGCTGAAGAGAGATGTTTGTTGTTGGAAATATACGTTGTTGCTCTCTCTGTGGGGTTTTAAGAATTTAATGTTATGGTTATTGTATGTGGACTCCTCTGGAACTGTAGAAAAGTGTATTGATAATAATAGTCAAAGTACAATTTAAATAACTGGTCATTAATTTTAGTTAATTTGTTTAAATGGAATTGATTTCATATAGAAAGAGTCTCATGAGACAAAAATTTAATCCAACACAGCTAAACAAGAGGATGATGAAGTCGTGCTCCAGATAGTGTATGTGTTTTACCAACTAACGCGCCATGAGAGTACACGCCACAAGTCATATCCACAACTGAGGTTCCAGCTTACCTCATTGACCTCATGCATGACAAACACGGAAAATCCGAGAGTGTGTGACACAACGCTAGATATATAGCTGTGAGTTATAGCTTTGTTGTGTCTTGACCTTTTCTTTCAGATAAATCTGTTCTTTCTTGTTAAGTTTTATTTAGCATAACTGTTACTCCAGCATATAGTATTAGCTGTTGGAAAGTCAAAATTGTACATGAAATTTCCTGTAAAAATTCTGTATATTTTTGCCTTCAGTATCCAATGTTTTTTCTTTGATTTTCAGTCAATTATATTTTTTTTTACACATAAGGACAGTAGTTAATTTTTATAAAGCACAGTTCTTGAGTTGAAAAGGATTATTAATCTGAGTTCTAGAGGTTGAGGAATAGTAATGGTGATCTTTCTCCGACCTCCTCCATTTACAGGAAAATGACGAGGACTGGCCACGAGGATCCAGTGCCACAAGTTCGCTGGTACAATAGTCAGTGGCGGGAAACATGGTAAGAGGCGGAGAATATCGACACAATGGGGGCGAAGAGATGGTGGGGGGAAGGTCTTGGCCACTCTTCCTCAATCGGATGTGTTAGACCACCAGGGAATGTACTCAGGTAAGGTGATGAAGACAAGCTTCTGTGGAGACAGTAGAGTTTATGCATTATTAGGAGGTGGTTGAAGGAGTTGGGGTATTGTGGCTTTGTCGTGAATGATAGAATGATGTATCATATATTAATGTATCTATCTATCTTTATGTATAGTATGTATATGTATGTATATGTATGTATATGTATGTTAGATGTATGTATATGTATGTTATATGTATGTATATATATATATATTATATATAGATAGATAGATAGATAGATAGAATGATGGATGATGGAGGATGGATGGATTGATGGATAGTATAGAAAAGATAATAGATATGGATAGATAGATAGATAGAAGATAGATATAGATAGATAGATGATAGAGGATAGATGGATAAAATAGATAGATAGATAGATAGATAGATATAGATAGATAGATAGAAAATTAGATAGATAGATAGATAGATAGAGATAGAGTGTGTGTGTGTGTGTGTGTTGTAGTTGGCTTGTACACATATGCTTTAACTGTGTCTTGTAATTGTCTTTTTATTTTCTTTCTCTTCTCTTACTATAAATCTTCCTGCTTCGATTCTTCCGCATCATTTTAACTAAACCATAAAGAAATAAATGTAAAACTTCTATTCCCAGATGGCCTCTCCTCTCCCGAGAGTGAAGACTACCCAGGCATGAATGGGCACGGTGAAGGCTCACGCCCTTCCTCCACTACACAAACAGGTGAGGCCTTGTATCCCATCCTCCTTTACCTTTTAGGGATAGTTTTCTGCAAGGACAACTCTGTCCTGGGTCGGTTTCTGCAAGGAACGGGCAGGGCTCGGTGGCAGATATGTACAGTAGTATTTACTATCTTAAAAATATAAAAGGCAGATATAATCCCCAGGTAGTGTAGTGAAAGGAGTTACTCATCTTCCGGTTCTGTGTAATAGCTGGTCTAAAAGCTGAAATAGCCCGCATGGCTGGCTTCTTTAAACCCCTCTCCTTTATGTCAAATAAAGCGAGATGAAACAAGCTTTGTGCTGTTCTTATATCTTGCTTAGATTATTTTTTGTGGTCACAGCAATACATTTTTATATACATGTATAAAAAAGTAGATTTTATATTGTGGAATGTTTTTCTTATTTATTTTTTTTGTATTCTTTTTATTGATGTAATGTATTTGATTTTCTTTGACATGATTATATTCATAATGTAAGTTGCAGCATGTCTTTCTTTAAAATTCCTGTAGGTGTTTAATTAGTATTCTTGATTTCTCAGATGTGTAGAGTTGAGTTGCAAGTATAGGTAGGAATTCCTCATAAATTAATTTGAGTTTCTTCTGAGTACTAGTTGCAAATTCTGTAATCATTGTTTTATGCGTATTTTTATATTTTTTCGTATCCAGAATTCCTGGTTAGAGTTAAGTATGTTTGTCTGTTTAAAGAATACCAGATATTGTTGAAATATTGGAATACTTTGTGATATTTTGAAAGTTGTTTTTTTTAAGCAATATACAGTGGTTGTTATTCTGTACGTTTTCTTTATCTGCGTGGATGTTGTGCTCTATTTTTTTTTTATCTTTCTTCTTGACTTTTTTCCTGAACATTCCTAATTAATTTTTACCAGGAATTTCTGTTTACTGCAGTGTGATAGAATGTTTTCAAATATCACAATGGGGTTTATGTTGCTGTGAAATGGCCCTGGTTATCAGGGTTCTTGATAGAGCAGGTATTTTGAACTGACTGTACCAATATTTTCTATGCTTAAATTTTTTATATAGATATGCAGTCATCTTTATAATAATGATAATTATTTTTTTTCTCTGATGACAAAACCAAAAAGAAAGAAAAAGCTTTAGGAAACATTTTTTTTTTAGGTACTTTCCCATCATCTCTAAAACAGATAGCTCAAGAAAAATTCTCGCTAAAACATGCCATTAATGAATTATGAGTAAAATTGTAAACGGCTCTTGTGAGACGGCGAGAGTTTAGCCCTGTTATTGCTTTCTCTCACCACGCGTAGTGAGATGTGTTTTGGTGAGGGAAAGAGGCAGGTGTCGTAGCGCCATAAGCGTTGACTCCATTTCCGAAAGTAATGGCCCTTGGCCATCCCCACAGCACACTTGATGCTCGATTGCCCTCTCCTCTCACTCGTTCCACTCCTTTCTTCCACTGGGGCACTAAATTTTTCTGATTAGAGGGAGATAATTTTGTCCCTGGTTTTTGTACTTAAAGAAAATAAGGGAATTGTATATAGCATGAAAAGTGGTCTATGTATAAAATGAACAATTTTTTTTATTTAAAGTCGATTTAAAACTGGGTTTTTTCAGTACTTAGCATATGCAAAAAAGGGTTTTACATAAGAATATTGTTATAGTTATATAAATGAAGAAAATTAATTTCAGACTCATTGGGTATCATATATCTTTAGATTTAAATTAAAAGTCTGTGTCTACTCAAAAGTATAATGGAGAACAGGATATACACATTGTAGAATTGATTGTCTGCATATGTTTATTTAACTATTGAAATAGTGTTTATTGATTGTGATTTACTAAATTCATGAAAATAGAAAAATGTAAATATGCACATTACTTTGCACTTACTGTAGATAGCACCTATGAAATAATTTGATGCACAGTTCATTCTATGATTGAAAATGCAAGGACCAATAAAGAAGGTTCTTGTAGTCAAAATAGTTACACAAAGCACACTATTAAAAGCATACTTTGTTACAGAAACCTATTTTCTTTTCAGTAGTGGAAATCCCAAAGGGTTTAAAATATACAAATTTTTAAAATGATATTTTCCTATGACTTTCTTAGAGTTTATTTTGAATAAGATATGACCTGAATTTTGCACAGGGGGTTAGACAATGAAAAGCTGCATGACAGCACAAGTTTCCAGTAAGTCATCTCTATAGCTTTATCCAGGCGGGTTTACGAGCCAGTATTTGAACAGGAAATACAAGAACTGGCAAGGTAACGGCTTCTAGAAAAAGCTTAGACCTGAAATAATCATGCCTAATTTTTACCCTTTTCCTTTTTTTTTTTTTTTTCATGTCACAACTAAATGTGAGGCATATAACAGCTGTTTTAATAGATCCATTATCCAATGCAAATTTGAGGAGACTTTTTTAGTGTGTCATTAAGACTTAAAGTCCCTTAAATCTCATGATTTAACATGCGAGTGCTTTTAGTATTTCCATAGAAGATAGAAAAGAAATAAATGTTCATTTGCATGTTTACCTATGAGCTTGCAACCTTATTCTTATATTTTTTATAAATCAAGTTTTTACTTGTAGAATCATGCTGGTGTTGTTTTCTTTAGAGAACACCTTTTATATAGGGAAGTTTAAAAAAAATGGTCCATAAATGCTAGCTTCGCTCCCTTTTTCCTTTCTATCCCTGCTTGTGTCTTGTTGTCTGGCACAAGACATAATTGTCCTTTTAAAGTCTTGACAAGAATGCTAAATGTATGGAGAATTTTCATGGATGCTAAGGAAAGCAAAGGAATGGTAGGTCAAGCATTTACTTGAATAGATAAGTAAGGATGGTTGGTAGAGCCTCACAGAGGAACCTCGCAGTTTTTAGGAGAATTGGCTGCCAAGAAACCCATCTAGATTGTGGAACGAGAAAAAACAGTGTAATTTGCGTTAGGTTGGCTGTGCAGACTTGGTGTGACTGTGGTAAATGGGTTCAAGAAGTTTACATTAATACAGTGAGAGTGTGGGACTTGAATATAAAATTGTGGGTGTACATGTCCAGTCATAATTTGTTATTTTATGTGATGTTTATGTTTGGAATGTAAATCCCTTTGGGTAGAGGGTAATTTTGTATGTGAAATTTATTATAATTTACTAGTTTGGATTAATAATATGTAATGGTTTATTTTATTATTAATGTGTGAATATCTGTATTATTATAATTGCAAAAGAGTGAACAGTAAAGGGTTGGAATGCCTTTTATAGAATGAAATTGGGTTTTGAATTTTAATAAACAGGTGCATTTAGGAAAAAGATTATCTTTAAATTAAACAAGGAAACATATAGATACTGATAGTTGTATCTGCTGTAAATAGTTGCTTTTTTCATTTTTGTGTTTGGGTTGTATATTTATACTTCAGCAAGAGTGTATGTTGTAGTTGTAAATATTTTATTTTTAAAGATACGCCTTTTTTCCGAAAGGGATATTACTCTAAAAGAGACATAACGTGAAAGACTTGGGAGTAGAATTTTTTTTCTTCTCTAGAATACAATAAAGATGAATACGTTAACCTGATTCACCATGGCTGGCCATTAGTTTTCATTGGAAAGTTTTTGTTTATCTTTTATGTTATATATTTTATTGCAAGTTTTCTTTTTCCACACAGAAAATTTTTGTTTTGTTGTTTTTAGTGATATGATAGAAAGTTTCTGTTTTGTTATTTCCGGGAATTATAGTTCTGACTGATGTGTTATTATGTATATCAACAAGTAAGTAATGCCAGTATTGCTAAGTACAATTCTCTTTTATGTTTATTAAAGTTTTTTCTTTGTTCAGAGATTCAGGCTAAATTCACATTCTTTAGTCTCCCAAGCAGTGACACATACTCAAGATGATACCATTAAAGATCTGTGTGTTTGTGTGTGCGTTGTGTATATATATGCCTTCCAATGGCTTTAACGTTCTGCTTTGTTTTACTTCCCCCTTGGATTTTCATTTGTGGTGTTATTTATGAATAAGTTTTTTGTTACATATCCCCAGATTTAGGAAAATATAACCAGAGTGATTTCAAGTTTTCTGTTGGTATTGAATGTTAATTTTTTATGAACAATACCTAGGATTGACATTTGGTTTATGTTATTACTTGTCTATTTTTTTTTAAGGATGCGTGAAGCAAGGTAATGGGGGCCTCACTTGTATTTCCTTTGCAGATTTAGTGCTGACTTGGAGCAGTTTGCTGATGAACTCCTAAAAAGGCAGGAGTTTAAAGGGGGAAAACCCCCTTTTGCACTTCAAGACACATGTAGACTTAGAGAACGGGTCAGCATGAGAGAACGTTGGTAGATATCTTTTTGTTTTATTTTCGCAAGCTTTAATTTTTATGTAATGTTATGTTTCCTGGTTTCCCGGTTGGTGTATCCCTACATTAGGTTATATCAGTTTTATTTTTTTACTTTTTGGAAAGCTCTCCTGTATAAGTAGTCAGATGTGTGTGACTGCTTTGTGAATCTCGTTTTTTCTCTCCATTGTGCTTAGTTTCATTTAAAGGTTGTATACCTGTACACTGGCTTCCACCTGTACGACCTATTTTATTTTAACACTTGATTATGGAAGGTCACCGACGTCGTGTTATCAATAATGAATTGTATACCTTTGGTTTGGAAATTACCTCTGTCCCCTCTTTTTAAAAATTCTTAGTGCCTCTTCATATATACCTAAGTACATTACTGGAAAGTTAAGGATATACTCGTGGGAATTGAGCAAGGAACACCTACAGAAGCTGTTTTTTTCTTATAATATATTATGTCTGGTCTGTGTAGACATCATAAGTTTTATCGGTATGTATTTAAGAAAGATGGTGATAAAGTAAAAAAGGTAAATGATAATAATGATACATTCCCAAGTCTTTAGGCTTATGTCATTTCTCTGTTCATGTTATTTTTTTTTATAAATATAACAATTTCCCGCTGCATTTTTGTATATTGTATTATTCTTATGGGAATATATACATTTTTATAACCAATTTACAACACGTAATGTATGGAATAAGTTTCCTAAGGTTGTTTGTGACAGGTGCCCCCCCAAATTTTTGTGATGAACCCATTCAAGCCTATACAGTTATAAGCCATATTATAATATAAACATTAGACATTATTTACATATATTCATATGTTTGTTTTTTATAGCATGCTATTAAAGAGGTATGAACTTGACAATAATTGCCATAATGTTGAAAAGGCACTTAACAACACATGTACTTTAAAGCTGTCCATATATAAGGTTTATGAATTGTGTAGTTTCTTAAACCCCCCAGAACAGTTTATCTGAGTTTTAAAGGGCCTTTTTGTGAGTGAGATGAATGTTTATAGTTTTTAGTCCAACACTTGGATTTGAAGATATTTTAAAGGAAAAGGGAGAGGGAGAAGGAGGGGGAGAGAGAGGGGAGGCAGAGGGAGAAGGGGAGGGAGAAGATTTTTGGGGGCTAAGGTTGTGATAAGAGAGATAATAGGGGGTAATGTAGGGGGTAAAAGAGGAGAGGGGCGGAGAGGGGGGGGGGGGGAGGGGGAGAGGGGAGGGAGAGGGAGAGAGTGGGAGAGGGAGAGGGAGGAGGGAGAGAGAGGAGAGAGAGAGAGAGAGGAGAAGAGAGAATGTATGGTTAAATATGCATAATTGAGTAATAGAGTGACAAAGACGAGCCGAGAGGAGGGGAAAAGAGAGAGAGGAGAGAGAAGGAGGAAGGAAAAGAGGTGGTGGGAAAGAAGACATAAAGAGAGACAAGAAGGAGAGAGAGGAGAGAAGAGAGAGGAGAGAGGAGAGGAGAGAGAGAAGAAGAGAGAGAGAGAGAATAGAGAGAGGGACATGAGAGAGAGACGTGAGGAGAGAGACGTGAGAGAGAGAGACGAGAGAGAGAGAGCCTGGAGAGAAGACGTGGGGAGAGAGAGACGTGAGGAGAGACGGAGAAAAGAGAACGTGAAGAGAGAGAGGGAGAGAGGAGTGAGAGAAGGACGGAAGAGAGAACGGAGAGAGAGAGGGGAGAGAGAGACGTGAGGAGAGGGAATAGAGAGAGAAAGAGAAGGGGGAAAAGAGGGAGAAGGGAA
>NW_023665274.1:0-2500 GCF_015228065.2 Penaeus monodon | reverse complement strand
GGTACGCCCGTCCCTCATGATTATATGATATATAATATGTAATAGTGTGTATTTGGAATTGCCATAGTCTATAAGTTGGTGCTAAAAACGGATGTGTTTGGGTGATGCTTCATTAGTGGTATGTTCAGAACCATAGATGTTTTTCTTTTGTTTGGTTCTGAACAATGACTCTTGTTTTTTTTTTAGATTCTACCGAGAAAATTGAGTTACCCACTCATTTGAATCGGGTTAAATTGAAGGCCAAAACGGTGTTTCACATTCATTTTGTATTATAATTACTTGTTGCAGTTGCCAGCGTGTTAATTAACTCTTAGAAATACAATATACGCATCTACTAGTGTTTATATTCCACAATTTGTTGCATTCTTTCAGTTATTCAATGGTGATTTTTGAAAATACCATGATCTTAATGTTAAGTAAGATGAAGATTGAGAACAAAATTAGAATAGAAATCATTAAAACGATTGAAAAAGATAATTTAATTATACTTTGATAAGAATGTTCAAGATTTTGACTTACCTTTAAAGAATTTCGCTTAAGTTGCGCTGTAACCCGTTATGATAATCCCCTAGCTGAGTAAAAGCAAAAACTCTCCATTAAGACAGACTTAGTAGATGCAAGGACTTGATTATAACAATAATAGTAGATCAGAATAGAGGTATATATAAGATAGTAATGTGTGTAAATTACCGATAGTATATAAATTATATAATATATATATATATATATATATATATAGATATATATATATATATATATTTATAAAAGATATATATATCTATATTATATATATAATGATATATATATATAGATTATATATAGATAATGGTATTAGTATATATATATATATCTAAATATGTTATACATATATACAGTATGTATATATATGATATATATATAGCTATTTATCTATATATCTATATATAAATACAATATATATATAGAGAGAGAGAGGAAAGAAATATATAAAATCTGTATGTTGTAGTTAAATAGATACAACAAATGAATAAATTAACACACACACACAACACACACATACACACACAACACACACACACACACACACCACACACACACCACACACACACACACACACACAAACACATATATATATATGATATAGATATATATATATATATATATAAATATATTATATATACAATAATATAAATACAACATAAATCACATAAGATAATACATACATAACACACACACACACACACACATCCGCAAAAAAAAACACAAATAAACACTTATAATATATATATATATATATCTATATATATATATATATATATATATATATATAATATATATATATGCATACATATACATACATATATATATAATTATTATTATAGATATTATATAATATATATACATATATATATATATATATATATTATATTATATAGATATATAATATAATTACTATATATGTTGTGGGTGTATGTGTGTGTGGCTTGTGTCGTGTGTGTGTGTGTGTGTGTGTGTTGTGGGTGGATGGTTTTTGTGTGTAGGTTTGTGCATTATGGGTTTGCAACCATATGGTATAGTCATATATAGCTAGATATATATCATATAATATTCTAGATATAGATATATTAATAATATATATATATATATATATGTGGTGTGTGTGTGTGTGGGTTTGTGTTGTGTGTGTGTGTGTGCTGTGTGTGTGTGTGTGTGTTTGTGTGTTTCTGTGTGTGTTTTGTTTAAATACTCGTTGTGTGTGGATTGTTTGTGTCTATATATTAGTTATATAATAATATATATAGATATATATATATATATAATATATATATATATATATATATATATATATATATATATATTATATATATATATACTATATTCTATATTTATATATATATGTAACCTGTATGTATAAATATGTTATATATATATATATATACATATATACATATGTATATATATTACTATTATATATATATATGATATATATATATATGAGAAGAGAGAGAGAGAGAGAGGACGAGAGAAGAGATGAGAGAGAGACAGACAGACAGACGAGACAGACAGGGACAGACAGACAGAAGAAGAGAGAGAGAGAGGAGACGAGAGAAATATATAAATGTGTGTGTTTCTAGTATAATATAAATTAAATAAATAGGCGTTGTTTGTATGCATATATAATAAATAAATGAATACATAATTGAATATATGTATATATATATATATCTATATATATATATATATATATATATATATATAGATATATATATATATAATATTATAAGATACATACAAAACACACACATACACACACACGAAAAAAAGACACCACACACCTCACAATATATATATTATATATATAGATATAATATATATATATAAGATATATATATATATATATATATATATAACTAATATATATATACCACACACACACACATATATATATATATATATATATATATATATACAGGATATATATATATATATATATATATATATATATATAAAGAGAGAAAGA